>NW_004524662.1:626725-629568 GCF_000260255.1 Octodon degus | reverse complement strand
TTTTGGGGTTATAAAACACATCTAATGACTCCTAAAGAAAATAAATGATATAATGTATTACTTTGGACCACAATAGAACATAACCTAGAAATCAATAACAGAAACAGCTGGAAAAATCCTAAAATATTTGGAGATTAATTAAAAACTTTGAAACAACATGTGGGTCAAAGAAGAAATCTCAAGAAAAATTAAGAAACACTTTAAATGAAAATGCAAATGAAGTTCAAAAAAATCTGTGAAATGCAGTGAGGGCAGTGAGTGGAGGGAAAATTTTAGCACTGAATACATGTATTGAGAAAGAAGAATCAAAGTAAACAAGCTCAACTTTTGCTTCATGAAACTACGAAGAGAACAAACTAGATCCAGTGTAAGGACAAGAGAAGAAGCAATAAAATAGGAGCAAAAATCAATGAAATTGAAACCAGAAATAGAAAAAAATCAACAAAGCCAAGAACTGGTCTTTGGAAACATCAATAAAATTGAGAAATCTCAAGTTTCCCAAAAAGAAAAAAGTGATGTGGTTTTATTTACCTTTCATATCTAAGCACATGATACACTTCAACGTGAGTGTGCATGTATTTTCATTACTAATCAAAGCATACAGAGTTGCCATACCAAAATTCCTATTTATGTGGCATAATTATTGAAAAGGACTGTAATTTCATTCATTGATTTTAATTAGTGAATTGGTCATAAATCTGAAAGTATGTATGTTTCAATCACTTCTGGACTCTATTCTGCTACTGTCTATAGTCTTCTCTTATTACTATACCTTTACAATATCTTAATATATGAAATTAACCGTGCATTGTTGTTTTCCTTTAAGATTCTTCTAGTAATGTTAGTTCAATTGTAATCAATTTCTACAAAATTGATTCTTAAATCTTTATAAAGAATATGACTTTCTATTAGACAAGAGGCTGATTTTGAGGTGTTAAAATGATTCTTCATTCTGTAATTCACTGAGCAAGCATTACAGAGCAGTGAGAATTTGGGTGAGTCTTGTTGAATAAATTAATGAATGAATTAATCAGAAATGATTTTTCCTCAGATCCTAAGCAGACAAAAAATAAAAAAGTTCCTACTTTCCAGGATGTGATAGCGTTGACTTATGCCTTTTCAGTTTAGTAAAAAAAAAAAAAAAAGAAAAGAAAAAAGAAATGTATATTGTAGTCTTTTTTCTCTTTTGCAACAATTCTCCACTTCTAAAATAAATCTAGAGTTTTTATTTTGTCTGATGCAGCTCAATCGCTAGATAATTTGAGAAACCTTCTGTTTTGTGTTTTATTTGCTGGCTCACCAACCTTCTTACCATTTCTATTTCTAAAATACTCTGGGCCCCATTTGAAGAGGAAGTATTTTCTCAAGAATCCTTTCTATGGATCTGGGAATCAAAGTGCTTGATGTTTGCGGAGTCTACAGAGCCTGAGAGAGCATGTGTGAGAAGTCTCAATACTGTAGTAGTCAACAGCAAGGAGTCAATTTCTGTAATATCAAAAGACAATCTATTGCCTTCCACTTGGTGAACATGTGGAAGAGGCTGCAGGGGAAGAGGGGGAGGGCCGCGGGTGGGGGTACAGAGCAGTTCAGGTAGGGAGAGAGCAAGGAGCTCAAGGAAGAAGGGAGGAAGGGAGCTACAGCCTCCTGCCCCAAACTTAGTTGCATGGCATCTTGGGGGATTTGTCTTGCTTGACGGAAAATAAACGAAGGTACGTTTTGAAATCTAGTGGCAAAACAAATAGCACTGTTCCTATAATCTGAGAATTTACAGTTCTCCATGCCTTCAGGGGATAAAATGGAAACGTCACATGATAAACAAAAGCACCAAGAGTGTTAGAGAGTAGCCAGATAACAAGTCTTAAAGAATAATTAGGCATTATAAAGCAGCCTGAGAAAAACAAGCCCTCAAATTACTCTGCTGTTCAAAATCCTTAATTAAGTATGGAAATTTGGTTTTATTTTCCTCGAATTTGAAGCTGAATTTTATCTCCAGGAAATATCCCGGAAGGCCATTCTTTTTCATTTCCTGCTTTGAATATATAAAATTTCAATCTGGAAAATGAAAGTAGAGGAGAAGAAAGACATATGAAGTTGAATGAAAGACTAAACTAAAAATAACTTTCTGAAAAAGAAAAAGAATGTGCTAAACTCAGAACGTGTCGAGAAATTAAGCCAGGCAGAACATCAAAAACTGTTCATGGCTATGTTCTTAAGCGTTTATCAGGCTTTGGATATGAGAATGGGCAGAAATTAGTGTTTTCTCATTAAAACACCAAGAATAGTGCCTCCTCACAACAATGCTTTGGTATAATATTGCCACACCCTGGCATAACTTCCTTTTTCTGTTTGACATAAGATGAAGCTTATTTTTGCATACAACAGAGAATGCTGTTAAGACAGAATATTAGAAACAAGTATTGGGCATTTGGACCTAGAAATTGCGTACTGTATGACAAACCTAACAAGTCTGTTTTATTGACACTAAATAAGTCACTAAAGCAAATAAAGTACAAGAAGAAATGAGTATTACCAACATATGACATAAGGGCACGACTGATGAACAAATCAAAGGAAACAAAAGTTGAAGATAGCATCCTGAGAATACAGCTAAAAGGTAAAGCAACAAAACAAAACAATAAAAACCCTAACCAAACAGTAGAGCTGCTTAGATGACCTTACAGTTACTAGTAAGTTGTATTAAATTTCAAGATAAATCATCATGTCAGAGGTCAGCAAACTGTGCCACTAAAAGCACTTGATTTCTTATAAGGACTCCTTTTCTTTAGAAATTGAGGTCATCTACATACTTTGATATAAATCCATCATAATAAATACATAGATGT
>NW_004524662.1:621967-622945 GCF_000260255.1 Octodon degus | reverse complement strand
ACAGGCCTGTAGTCCTATACTTGGGAATCTGTAAACAGGAGAATCACTATGAGTCTGATCTAGGAGTGAGACCCTGAACACCCTGTAAACCCTTCCCTACAATACAGGGGAAAAAAAGGCAGCTACAGAATCTCAGAGCCATACAGCAGTAAAGAGAAATGTCTTATTTTTGCTACAATTCATTTGTGGACCCATGGTAGCTCTAGTCTACCTTTACTGATTTTCTGAGTAATAAAGAACCATTTCCTATCCTGGATGTAACATTGTCATTGTAAAGTGAAAGAGAAATGTCACATGTCATATTATCACATATGGGGACGTATAATCCTACATGTGATGCTTGAAGCTGTTGCATACCGAAGTACAATATGACATAACAGAAACTAAAATTTCCATTTAGCTCTAAATAGCCTTGAGTCTTTGATCAGGAATTTCAATGGCTGCCATGAGATTCCATTATAGTGTGCAAGTCAGCTCCGATCTGCTAGCTCTTATTAGATGGGAAAAGCAAGACGAAGTGATGGACAACCTGAAAAGAGAAGAGCATCCCTGAGGTCCTGGTCCCTGAAAATAAGATCTATTGATCAGGATCTTTTGTTCCCCATTGCAATGCAGAATTATAAAACATTGCAGAAGATTCTCAGGATGTTACAAGGATTCATTAATTTCCAGAGAAGTTAAGCAATTCCCCCCAAGGTACTTCCAAGTTTCTGTGTTCTCTCAGAGGGAAAGTTATTCAAAAGTCGAAATTTATTTTTAGTCCTTCTTAATATCATACTTACTCTGGAAAAATACCCAAAAATTTAATTCATGACCGTGTTAAAATGATTTTAAATTGCTTTAAACTGATCTTACTTTGATAGATTATGCATCTTCTTCCATGGAATGAATAAGGCCAAGGGCATTTGGTAATAAAATTACCTTTGATCTCCTTTCTAAACTTAATAGAATTATCCAACATACTAGTTAATATATATA
>NW_004524662.1:619818-621302 GCF_000260255.1 Octodon degus | reverse complement strand
AGAGAGAGAGAGAGAGAGAGAGAGAGAGAGAGAGAGAGAGAGAATGGGATTATTATCATGTTCCCTCCAATAACTAGTCCTTTATGACTACCTAAGAGTAAACAAAAGCAAAATCATTGCCATCATCTTTACAGAAGTAGTGACTTTAAATTTAAAGTTGCTGCTACCTAAAGCAAAGGTGTGTTTCAGCACAAAGACCCTGCTGGGTTTGCTTCAGTTGATATCAGACAACTTCTCTACATTTGCTGCAGTGTCTTCTCTCAGCCATCTCCTACACACACACACACACACACACACACACACACACACACACACACACATGCTGCTGAACTGTTGTCCTCCGTGGATTTTCCTTGCAGTTCTGGACTCCATAGAATATCTAAAGCTTTCTGGTCCCCCAAGAACATTGTAATCCACTGAAAACTTGAAAAAGTTGTACATTGAACAACTCCTGTAGCTTACTAATTTTACTACTATAATACTTAAGTCCTTCTCTTTGACAAAATAACCTGAGCATAATTAAAAATGATAAAAATTTCATGAACATATGAAAAGTATCTCATGTATTATAGGGACTGGAGAGATGGCTCAGTAGAATAAGTGCTTCCCTGGCAAGCGCAAGGATCTGAGTTCAATTCCTGGTTCTGTTAAAAAAAAAAAAAAAAAAAAGTTTGAGCTCATGTATTATAAATACTTTCTTTGTGCATTCAATTCTACTCCTCTTGTGTTAATTATTCCAAAGTATTTCTGAATTTGTTTTTTAATTCACTTTTAAAAGTGTTGTATGCCTGCATCCTCATTTCTTAGAATATTCTGCATGTATTTCGTATGGTTCCAATTTTTTCAGCACTGATGCTTTTATCTTTTTATAATCAATTTGGTAAAAGAGGAGAGATGCAAAATAATATAGACTTTGGATCTATATATAGGAGTACAGTTGTTTTTGGTGAGGAAGCTTGGTACAATTTTTGTCTTTTCAGTGGGTTACTTACATGGAGAGCACTGGGTTCAAGGAGATCTGTGTTATTTTTCATGTGCTTTTAGTAACGTTTTTGTAAGTGATGCTCAGTATTCTCAATGCCTCCAAGAGCAAAGATTTCACTTTTCCTCCACAAGTGATATTTTACCTGCCTTGGGTCTTATTTATTTAACAAATATTTATTGAAAGCTACCAATTGTTTGGGCATTTTTTCAGTTTGTGGGATTATGAACAAATTCAGCAACATCTTAGTACTTATGGACTTTGCACTGGAGAAGGGGAGACAGGCAGCAAACACGTAAATCAGAGTGCTGCACAGGACCAGTATTGTGAGGAACAGACAACACTTGGTAAGGAACAGGAAGATGACTGAAAATGAGTAACAGGAAGGTCTTCCCATGTGGGCAGCAGCTGACCAATTTGAGCTTCATTTGACCTGTGACTCCTTTTGCAATGACTCATGACACTGTAAATTCTAATTAAATTTAGCTGATATTCTCCAGGT
>NW_004524662.1:604105-609801 GCF_000260255.1 Octodon degus | reverse complement strand
CCCTATGTGAGAATGTTATTTAATATTATTGAAGGTTATTTGACAAAAAAGTTTTGTTCTATTTAAGGCATATAACTTGGTGTTTTTAAATGTAGATAGATTGTTAAATGATGACCACATTCAAGCTAATTGATATTTTCATCATGACACTTAGTTGCTACTTTTCTTCTTTGTGTGTGGGGAGGGAGTTGTGAACACTTAAGATCAACTCCCTTAGCAAATTTCAAATCAACAATATAGTATTGCTAATCATGATTTCCAGAAATCATTGAGGTTATGTAAGCTAATCTTTGTAGACTTTGAGCAACAACTTTTTATTCCTCATCTTTCCTCCCAACACCTGACAATAACCACTTTAAATTCTGATTCTTTGTTTTTTCACTATGGACTGCTGAGGAAGAGATTCCAGCTCTCTTTTATGATAGGCAGCAGTTGAGTTATTCAAAGGATAATTGCATTTATACCAAATTGCTCAGAAGTCTCCCATGTAATGAGTGTGTCTTCCTCGAGTCTTTTACAGTTTGAGCAGAAAGAGAGCTTGATCAACTCTTGTTGGTTAAGACCACCCTCAATGAAAGGGAGATTGGAATGTTTCATCTCTAAGTGCCTGGTGAATGATTGTGTGAGTGAGAGGAATGGACATCACAAGCAAGAGGCTGCTCTGTCTGTGCACCAAGACTTGGAAGCACTGGTCTCAGTGGCTGATCCAGCCCTCATCTGCAGATCCATGGTGACTGACTGACGACATAAGAAAGGCCTTGCATCCTCATTAGCTAAGTTGTGCCTAAATGCCTGTGAGGGGCATGACCAGGCAAAAATCTGAGTAGTCTCTTTCTCAGGGACACTCATCCTTTGTCAGGCACACTGTCACTCAAATGTACAGCACAAATGTGTAGGAAACTAGAGACGGAAGTTAACTAGTCAAAACTCAGTCTCTGACTCAGAAAGAAAGGGGATTTTGCGGAGTTGAAAATGAAACCAAACCACTCCCTGCATCTCAAAGAAAAAAAAAAAAATAGAAAGAAGCCCATTGATCCTGAAGATTCCCCCTTGGCACCCTTTTTGGCCACCACAGTTGCTGTTAACACCCATAGCTTCACTTCTCACTCTAGACTCATCTATTTCTAGCCAATTCAACTGGTTCCAGCAAGCCATCTGTTGCATTTCACCATAAAAGCCCTTCCTCTGAACCTTCTGCTTCACACCCATGCCTACCCTGGTCAGGTGGCATCATCTAGTGCCCACCCAAGGTGGCTGTCCACAATTCCTTCTGAGCTCCCCATATTGACTGAGGAAAAATTGGATTGTCACTCCTGAAACATGAGTTGCACTCTGTCCATCCTGAATGGATAGGGTAGACTGAGCTCTATCAAATTGGACCTCTGAGAACCTGTAGTCATTGCAAAAGTCAGGGGCAAACCTGTGATATTCCAGGAGGATAATGGAACAGAACTCTGGCTTCAAAAGTTCCCATGCCTAAAAATTTACCATTACTAGGGCAACTGGAACTTTTGCCTTTCACCTCTCTCCCAGGCACAAACTTAGAGGCTAGGAAGACATCTCCTCTGCACCAAGCCAGAGAACTTCCTTTTGGTTTAACCCTACATATTCTACTTTGTCTGTTCCAAAAGGAAAACAATATCTGCATAATTCTGAGACAGATACTGCAATCATGAAGTTCTGAAAACTCCACTCCTGGAGGAATAGACTAAAGACTCTCTCTGTGCCTGGTTATCAACCATGCCACCTCACCTGTGACCCCTATTGCTACAAGCTCATCAGCCTGATACACTGTTAATCACCTTGGGCAAGATCTCTGTACTGTCAGCAGCATAGCCATTGCCTTATACTCTGTGGTTCCTGACCCATACATCGTTTTAGGACTGTTCTCCATTTAAAAGATGGCTTCCTCTGCTTGCAAGTTTTTCTCATGAGGCCCTTCAACTGGGAAAATCCTGAGATAAAAGGCTAGCTCACTTAGACTCAGTTAGTATATGGGATTAAAAACTCTCCTACTATTTTGGAGAAGGTTCTGATGACAGATTTAGCTCCATCACAGTCTCCTTAACAAACAGTATAGACTGTCAAACTGCTAAAATATACCTCTCCTGCCTTCAAAGCAAGTTCAAGATCTCCAAGCTGCCAGTGCTGCTGTGATCACCCTCCATATACATGGGCTCAGTCTTCTCCACCCACAGCCTGCTAGTATACCTGCCTGGACCTAAAGAATACCTTCTTTTGCCTTCAGTTGTCTCCTATCAGCCAGCCAGCCTTCACAAAGACCCCATCTCTGGACTCAAAGGCTAACTGACCTGGACTAAACCTCCCAGAGGTTCAAAAACTTTTTTCCTCTTCACTGCACTTCTGGTTGATGACACCCATGCTGCCTGCTAGAAAGGCACAACAGCTCTGCTGCAATATCTGGCAGAAACTGATTACAAGAAAAAAAATCCACACATTTTTTTAGCTTCTAGCTCCTCTAAAACCTGGATCCCTGAGTTCATGAAAATAATGATGCTTACTCGGCCTCTGGCAGTGCCCAGTATCATACCAGTGCAAATACTTGGATCCAGTCACTAAGGGCTTCCTCCACCCTTTACCTCTGTGCCACAACAGCCACTGTCCTTCTGATCAAGAAAGCTGACAAGCTCACCTTAGAATGAGACTTAACTGTCCAGGTGCCACATAATATCCTGGGATGAGCTGTTCTAAACCTAGACTCAAACAGATGCTGAGTACACCCTGTTTTTGGACTGCAGTAGCTCTGCTAGGAATGAACTAAAATATTTTGGTCAATGATCTGCACAGCAAATTGCTTCTTGCTGCTCTTTGGAAACCTGCCACCAATGACACAACATAATATGGTGTAGATGCCTAAGCTCCTTCTGGAGATACAGTTGACTAAAATGTCAGTCCCAGCCACTGGACTTGCACCCATTGTGTGTAGTGTAAAGTCAAGCTGCTGAGCTGGTACCTGTACCCCTTCAGTCAGCTCAGGCTTCAGCATCTGTGTCACCAGGCCCAACTTCCCATTCCTTACCTGTATTGAGAAGACAATAAATATTTGTAGGCTTCTGTTATAAAATATCATCCCTAGATTTGACCTATCCTTAGTAACAATAATGGACCTGCATTTGTGGTAGAGGTAACTCAAAAACTAGATTAGACAAAAGCTCTATATGGCATAGCCATGAAGCTCTAAAAATATTTCTTTTTTTTTTAAAAAAAAAGAGCTTGTGACTCACACACATAGAACTTATGTATAGATTAACTGCCTATACAAGTTTCAGAAATCCAGATCCACTGAAAAATTCACATGGAAAGCTTCTTTAAGGCTCACTCTGAAGAGACTACACACTCAAAGCCCTGCTCTGGTCATTCTTGACACTGACCTACCCACACACAGCTTAAACTTGAGGACATCATTCACAGGATTACTCCATATCTATGCTTTCTTGATTTTTGAGTCTTTTCAGGATGCTTACCCCAATCTTTGCTTCCTTGCCTCCCTGCTAGCTGTGCTTTTTGTTAATTACCCATGATTATACTTACCCCAGTTCTTGCCTTTCCAACCCCTATTAACTGTGTTTTTTACTTCAAACTCTATGGATCACTTCCCCCAACGAAACAATCAATCAATCGACACTTGACTAAGGTTTATTTCTAGTTCAGATTAACTCATTATCTTGCAAGAGTAATGTTACAGAACAGATTGTCCTAAATTATGTCTCTTCCTAAGAATACTTTAGGAAAAACTCTATAATAAGACAACCTTAGGGAGCTTGGCTAGGACCTTTGCTAGGATTACCGACAGGCCATATGTTATTGCTTGTAGTCAGGCCTTGTCTCAAAAGATCACACGTAATATGCCCAGCCAAGATTTGTCAGAGAAACTAAAAGAGGGGAGAGTATAATGCAAAAATGCCCCTTCACCAGCATGTATGCTTCAGTTTCTCAGTTGCTCAGACAATAGTTCCTGTTCCAGTTTTGGTTGCTCCTGTCTCTTAGAAATGGCTCATTACTGCGATGCATAGCTGGTCACTAAGATATTCATTGCAATTGTTTGTAATCTAAGTGACATGAAATTTAATAATGTTGGCTATTGTGATCTGGATAAAAGTACCAGTAAGAGAATGCTGTATATTAACATTTTTAGAATATTAGGATATTTCAGTTCACATTGGTAAGAAATGAGTGTTTTGTCCATATAACAAGTACGATGTACCCAAAGTTACCAAGTATAAAAGAACAACCTTATTGCATCTCAAAGATGCTAGGCAAAGAACCTCAGTGTTACACTTATTACCATCTTTTTCCAAAATGACTCTGTATTTAGGTGTCCTGAATAAATTTTCCAGGTCATCCAAATTATCTTTTTTCTTTGATTTGCTTTGTTTTGTTGTTGTTACTGTTGTGTGAGACAGGGTCTTGCTGTATAGTTCAGGCTGGACCTGAACTCACTATGTAGTTTAGGCTGGCCTTGAACTCTCAGCAATCTTCATTCCTCAGCCCCCATAGGCATACACCATCACTGCATCTAGGCCACACAAATTACCTTAAAGTAATTTTTATTAAACATAACTTTTATTTTTTTTACGATAGATTGTCTGAAAAACTAGGTTTAGAGATAGAGAGACTTACAACTTGATTTCCTTAAATATGTATAACTTTCATGCATTTTGAATTTATCATGGGGTTCATGAATCATTTAGGAAATATCTATAGGTTTGTAATGATTCTAACCAAAACATCTGGCATTGTTAGGTCTAAAATGCTATGCACCAAAATTCAAGACACTGCCCTTAACATGGATCTCAAAGTCATCCTTAATTGTTTATAGAATTTAAAAATAGATCCGAGCTCTTTTAAAGTAGGATGAAAACCATTTTGAGAGAAGTATTATTTGGGAATAAAAGGAAACATCACATAGGAATAGAAATTTTTAACTTATTGCAATCATTTTTCTACTGTAAGTTGCATACTATCTAGTACTTTAAAATTGTTACGGAAAATGAACCAATGCTAAATAACATTTGTTCTAATTTTATACGATTTGAAAATTACATTAATGTTTAATGCTATAGCAATTTTTTTCTCTTTTAATATTGTTTCTTGCCATATGTGAATGACACGTCCTCAGACTGCATTACAATTGGAATATATCAGTTTTAGAAAACATGTCTAAGTACTATTGAACTTCTTCCTTTCTATTTGATAATGCTACTAGTTTCATGACTTTTCTTTTTCTCTTTTTTCTTTTTTTTTAGTTTCGTGACTTTTCCATGATTCCTTTTTGAACTTTCTAATTCCTTTAAGGGTGTGCTTACATAATAAGGACTGATATTTTTATTACATGGTAGAGGATTTTAATATAAGGCAAATTGGTTATTATTTAGAGTGTAAAAGTATCTTAAGAAGGGAACTCTCTACAATATTAAAAACAGGTAGATATATTCAGTTTGTAAATATCAAAAGGAAATTGGATGCATGATTTTCCTAGTCTTATTTCAAGACAAAATTAAATAAAATATTTTAATAATGGAAAATTATATCGCTAAATTTCCTTTCATTCAGGCATCATGTATTTCTCCCAATAATTCCGCATAATTATTGAGATTTTCTCTCTGAGTGAAAGACAGCTACATCTGGAAGCAGAAGATCTGATAGCAGAACCATGTTAGCCAGCTTTCCCATTG
>NW_004524662.1:600349-604005 GCF_000260255.1 Octodon degus | reverse complement strand
TTTTGAAGTACCATGGGTTGAACTCAAGACCCTGCGCTAACGCTTATTCCACTGAACTATCTCCCTGGCTCTAATCCTTATGATGTTATTTAGAATCTATCAGATAACTTACTAAAAGGCTTTTTATTACTGAGACCATATCAAGTTTGTAACACTGATAGGTGTACTGCACAAAGATTAGTTTTCAAGATAACAATTAAAGTAGTCTATAATGATTACCATAATAAAAATCACCACCAAAGTAAAATGTTAAAACCTAGAAGTACACTACTTTTCCTTGTGTTAGTCATTTCTCTGAGCTATAAAAGTCCACACATTTGTCTATTGTTATTATTTCTACAAAAGTAAATAGTAGTTGTTTCTTCAGAGTTTGTAACACTTTGATTATAATAGGACCTGGTAAACTATGGTTCAGGGCCTCCTGCCAGATCCACGCTGGAAAAGGTTGAATTAAGTCATTTTAGCCCAGCCTTATTTTCACTGAACGTACCTTTGTCTATAGGTTCATTCGAAAGCACTATTTAGATTGCAAATGTTTGTAGAAAGGGTAGTGATTGCTCGGCAGCAAAGGACAAGCTGCCAGGTGTGATCTAGAGGTCAACTATGCTGCTAATAACAGGTTTTCCCTGAAGACATCAGAGAAGCAATAGGACAAATTCTAATTTGCAAAAGATAAATATATTATACATGCTGCGATAGTGCTTTTTATGTTTTACTTCTTATCCTTCTTTATAATGATTTTATTCAAGTTGAATGTGCTTGATTATTTTCTGAACATGAATATTGATTCTTCTTCTTGATATTTTAGATTGACTTCACTGTGAATATTCATAGTATTTAAGCTTCCCCTTTTAAACATGCTACATAAGAATTAAGTACTTCCTTCAAGATTAGGTGTAAATTTGGTTATCCATCCTTCGTCATTTCATAAAAGAACCCTTGGATAATACCAACTTGTTAGTAAAGTTTTATTTCTCTTTTGCTAATAAATGTTCTTTTATTGTTGGATCTTTAAAGCAACTAATTAAGTGCTACAAGTCCAAGTAACAGAAGACCCCAATTTCTTTTTCCTGTGAGAATTTGGCTTGTATGTCAAATGGATAAAGAATTCTGTGAAGAACATTCTCCAACATAACTGTGTGGGCAAAGCATAGCTGATTGTATAAGTGTATCAGTATCAATTTAATGGTTACTTGGCTGAGATCATTCATGTATAGTCTTTTTTTCAAGAAAGTTGAGGCTGAAAATCTCAAACTATCAGAGTGTGTGTGTGTGTGTGTGTGTGTGTATGTGTGTGTGTGTGTGTGTTTAACCTGAATGGACCTGTCACCACAGGTAGTATAAATATTGTCTTAATTCTGTAGAAACTCTCTCTAAACTCTTATAATTATGCCAGAAACCATACTTTCTGAAGCTTTACCAAAGATAAACAAATGGAATTCTGATCAAACAGAAAAAAATAAGCACCAGATGAGTTTTCAATAAGAGTTTATCTTTTGGATTTATGAAATGAGATGCTGAGAACACAGACAGGCACACATTGTGGATGACTGCCAGTTCAATCACAAGTCAAAAGATCAGCTCAGAAGGAGTTGTACCAACAACCTGGAATTAAAATAAAAATTATCAAGGAACCACTGAGCAATAGAATTTTGAGAATTCCGTGTTTTTAATGCATTTTAAAACCCCACAAAACAGTCGCTGTCTAATGCTTTAGTTTATCCCACAAAATGCTAAGTGGTCTTCTTCCAGCCTTTGAACACATGCCACCAGCAACTCACTACTACACTTTCATCTATTATTATTTTTTATTTTTTAAATATTGACTGATTGATGAAAAGCCTGACTGATGGATTGAACCCAGGAGCTTTGTACTGAGTTGCATCCTAAGCCCTTTCTATTTTTCTCAGTTTAGACAGGGTGGGATAAAGCTGATAATTTCCCCAAACTGGGCTCAAGAACCTGTCTCAGGCTCCTGGCATGCTGGAATTACAGGCATGAGCCACCACACCTTGCTCCATCTGTTATGTTTCTATCAAAAATTGTTTTAATGAACTCACGCCTGTGGATACCATACTCGAGCTTCATCCTTAGGGCTTTAGTAGACTATCACAGAGAACACAGCAACTGCCTACCATTTGAGCTGCTAGTGAGCACTGTGGAAGAAATGAAGTTATCATGCTCCCTACGTTCTAGGGTCTAGAAACCATTCCCTGGACCTTGCTTAGAATGACATAACCCTTTATGGGTGAGTGAACACCATGTCGTTGACACAAAGTGAACTCAGGAAGAACTAGAACCTCAAAGCTATTTTTAACAATACTGCTGCCAAGTCATGCAGCTCAACTAAAATAATGTAGAATCTACTTCTGCCTCCTTTTCAGTTCTTAGTTTATCCTCTGACTTTCTGAAAATCACATCACATATGCAAATGTGTCAAGCATATGCTTATACTTTGGTCCAAATCATTAGCAAATGTATTGAAAAGAAGAAGTACAAAATTCAGGCATATGACACACCCCTAGAAATTTCCAAATTTACTTCCAACCCTTTGGTCATTGGCCCATTTGGTAAAGTCACTTAAGCTGCTTGTGAGCTAGCTGATGGTGGTATTTAGGAATTTCTCCACTTTGATAAGAAATGTGTCTATCATTGGGGTGCCATTTATTTGACAGCTGATACCCAAATGTTGTATATTACATGTGATTGATCTTTCAATTTAATGACATCAAAGAAAGAGCTATCTGATTTTGATTCATTTTCTTCCTGTTTTTCACAATCCAGCCAATTGCCAGGTGTGACTGGTGTTCAAAACACGTTCATTGAATCTTTTCCCTGTTCATTCTCACACGGCACCTTCGCTCTGTCACCTCAGGTTATTGCCTGTTAACCAGACAGAGATCCATGTTCGGTAAGATCTGAAGTTTGTGCCATTTAAGAGTGTCTTCCTTCTTTAAGAAAAATAACACTAAATTTTGAAAACAAAGTTACGTATACTGAAAGAGTGTGCGATGAAGAGGTGGGGGCTCAGCTTCCCAGGAAGGCAGCTGCTGCGCCTTGCCGATCATCAGGTGCTTAAAGCAGGGATGCAAAGATTAGCAAAGCTCCTGTTTCCATGGGGCTTACATTCTAACCACAGCACAGAATTCTGCTCCACTGAGACCAGAAATAAATCATGCTCTTCAGGTCCTACTTTAAGATAGAGCATGACACTCTTGGCAGAAACAGAGAATCAACTGTTGAAGCAGACTATGATTGACACCTCATCTTGACCCCTCTCCTTCCTTTCCTTTCCTTTCCTTTCCTTTCCTTTCCTTTCCTTTCCTTTCCTTTCCTTTCCTTTCCTTTCCTTTCCTTTCCTTTCCTTCCTTCCTCCCTTCCCTTCCCTTCCCTTCCCTTCCCTTCCATTTTTACTTTTCTCTTTCCTCCTCCTTCTTTTTGACTCAGATTTGAATCCCTCTTCATCCTCACTCACACCCATTCAGAGCATAATTCTTCCTAACTTGACATTGATTTCTGCAAATATATGTTTGGTTGTTGCAGGGTCTCACTATGCAGCTCAGACTTTTAGTGCTCTGCTTTAAGCCTGCTCAGTGCTGGGATGACAGGCATTCACCACTACACCCAGACTCTGACCAACTCAGCCCACCCTGGGG
>NW_004524662.1:588258-589429 GCF_000260255.1 Octodon degus | reverse complement strand
GCATAATTATTGAGATTTTCTCTCTGAGTGAAAGACAGCTACATCTGGAAGCAGAAGATCTGATAGCAGAACCATGTTAGCCAGCTTTCCCATTGCTTTTCAGTAAAGTGACTGCTGTAACCAAAAATACAGGACAAAAGAGAGAACTATAAAAGACTTTAGAGCTGGTGTTGTCAAGAGGTCAAGGGGAACCCACACAAAGACCTGAGTTTTGCAAGCCTTTGTACACGCCTTTGAAATTGGATGCATGATTTTCCTAGTCTTATTTACAGACAAAATTAATTAAAATATTTTAATAATGGAGAATTATACTGCTAAATTTCCTTTCATTCAGGCATCATAAGATACTTTCCAGAATGTTTTTCAACAAATGTGTGACTTTTTCCAGGAAAGAGAACATACCCTTAGGATGAGATCTCAGCATTACTGAAAACTACAAAAAAGCAATTGTAATAGATTTGATATTTAAAATTTGAAAATTATGCTAAGATTAACCTAATACTCATTGTAGAATATTGCTGTCAAAATTAGAATATCAAAAACTAAATGTCATTTCAGTGTTCACTCTGATGATATATTTGGCATATTTTGACTTAGTATCAACCTAAATCCTCAATTTTTACAGTATTCATCACAGCAATTACAAAGGATGATTAAATTAAAATCTGTCTGGAGTGTTGCCATTTTGCCTATTTCCTATCAAACTGCATATTGGGTCATTCTTGTGTTTTAGGCACTGTGTCAAATGTGTGACGTACCTCAGGGACTTCAACAAGCCTACTGGAGAGCAAATGGTCTGTGTTTTCCCACTGATAAACGCACATAGCACAGAATAGTGTCCATCACACAGGGAAGATTCAGTAAGCATTTACTGAATTGAATGCATTTTGATAGTTAAACAAGTGAAAGTGCTATGCACATACATGATAGTATGGGGTTTGAGAATCAAATTAATGTTTAATGCTATAGCAATTTTTTTCTCTTTATATTCACGTTTGGCTAGATTCTTATCGTTTACCCATGTAGTACTACATAGCAGGCTGTGTAAGACAAACTATATTTCTCCCAATAATTCTGCATAATTATTGAGATTTTCTCTCTGAGTGAAAGACAGCTACATCTGGAAGCAGAAGATCTGATAGCAGAACCATGTTAGCCAGCTTTCCCATTG
>NW_004524662.1:586600-587938 GCF_000260255.1 Octodon degus | reverse complement strand
TCTCAAATAAATAAATAAATAAATAAAATTAAAAAAAAAAAAGCCTTCAGAGCAAGCGTCGTCAAGAGGTCAAGGGAAGCCTACACAAAGGCCTGAGTTTTGCAAACCTTTGTACAAAATCATTTAAAAGACCTCCTTTAAAAGCAAATGTGCATGGGATCAGAGAGGATGCAAAAGTGGTGATCCCAGCCAGAGAGGACCTAAAGCTTCTGCCAACCCATATGTTTCTTTCAACCCTTTTTTTCCTATATCCTCCAAAGTCACCATTGCCATTTTTCCACACAGATATTACACATTTCTGAACCATACTCCAAAACTGCATGGCTGATTTCTGGCAGAATGACTACCAGCAAATTTAAGGAAGACAGTGGGGTTTTATGAGGACCTTCACTATCCACACACTGAAAGTGTACATCTCACACACTGGTATGAGTTGTGGGTACTAAGGTCTGGTTGCTAATTCTCAGTTAAGATTATGGTTCTCACCTTATATTAAAAGTTATTTCATTTTCTTTTAGTGTAGTAAGAACACTCAATATAAAATACTAAAGGTTTAAATGTACATGTATCATTGACTATAGTTACATCTAGAATGTTTGTATCTGTTTTAATAGACTATGTATGTTAGTAGGCACCACCTTATTTCTTCCTGCCATCCCCAGGCCCAAGGATCATCATTTCATTCTGATTTTATGACTTTGTCTACTGTAGATAACCCAAGTGAAATCACATAGTGTTTCTCTTTCTATACCTGGCTTATTTTTCTTAGCATAATGTCTTGTAGGGTCATGCATGTTCTTGCATATTTCACAGTTTACTTCTTTACTACAACTAATACATGGTAGAAAGTACATTTCATGCTGTCTTTATCCATGCATCTCTTGATGGGCATATAGTTTGTTTTCACATTTTAACTATTACGAATAATGGTGCAATGAACATGAAAGTATTAGTATCTCTTTAAGATCCTAATTTCAATTCTTTGGATTAAATTTTTGTAACTGAAATTTTCTGAAATATGTGGTAGATCTGTGTTTCATTTTTGGAGAATTATTTTCATTGTTTGCTTTTTATTTTTAGGAATTAAAAAAATCTTTTATAAAATAATAAATAAACAGACTGAAGCGCCAGCTTAGGCCGAGAACAGTGGCTGAGGTTTGATCCCCAGCTGTTCCAGCCCCGCCTCCGAGGCACACTGAGAAGGCGATTAAGACTGGGCGTGGTGGTGCACACCTGTAATTCCAGCACTTGGGAGGCTGAAAACAGGCAAATCACTACAAGTCTGATCTACTCAGTGAGACCCTGTACACTTTGTAGACCCTGCCTTAAATTAAATAA
>NW_004524662.1:584488-586500 GCF_000260255.1 Octodon degus | reverse complement strand
CATATTAATATGCTGAGCTGTAAAAGGCTCAAGTCAACAACTTCTGACATTGCCAGTTCTGCTGATAACCCACTACTATTATGGACTATTGAACTATATTGGATTATTTTGCTGAATTCAAGTAACTACAATCTTTAGACTGGCTTCAAGTGTGTAAAGGTCCTTTAAAGACTTCTCCAAATATTTTTTTAATTTCTGATTCCTAGCTCTGGACACCAAATCTTTAGGATGAGCAGGCAGGTAAACCCGGAGCTTGTGAAAAGTAAGGACTAAAACGTCATGCTTTGCATTCTTCTTTGTTTCACAGATAAGATCAAATTTTTTTAAGACCATATTTTAAATTTAATATTAGCCTTGCTCCTCCTGGCTGTCAGGAGACAATAGAAAACCATCTCTGTGGTCTTGCTGTTTTATAAAAGCCAGTACTCACTATGACAATGAATAATTTAACATTAAGTTATTACTTTAGATTACATATATAGAAACCCTTGACATTGACACATACCAACCCTTTCCTGAAACTGTGAAAACTATATTTTTAAATAGAACAATTGGATTATGTCTTAAAACATAAACTAGTGAAAATGAACTACCTGTATCAGTAACAACAGAGAAGATCTTTTAAGTGCAGGTTTCCAAGTTGTGTTTCTCTATGTGTTACAGAGAGTAGCACAGAAATAGTAAAATCAATAGTTCTCAAATTTTAGAGAACAACAGAATTTCCAGGATGGCTGAGTAAAACACAAAGTGCTAGGTCCAAACACAAGAATTTCTGATTCAATGAGTTTGGAATGAAACAAGAGGATCTGCATTGCAAACAAGGTCCTAAGTGTCCCATAGTGATAGTAGACAGGGGGCAATCCCTTAAAAAGTATTAGATGAGGACTTCCTAAAGTTCAATATTATGCATATTGGAAAGATTTTTTACCAAAGGGCTACCAAGAATACCATTTAAACCACTGATTCAGAGGTTGGGGAGATAGCTCAATTGTCTAAGCACCTGCCTGGCAAGTGCAAGGACCTGAGTTTGATTCCCAGCACTTCATACCACGATGACCCTGGTGTACTGAGCCAGCCACTCAAACCAGGTGTGGTGGTGCACACCTGTAATTCCAGTGCTAGGTAAATTGAGACAGGAGGATCATTATTAGTCCAAGCTGTGTAGTGAGACCCTGTACCAAAGAAATAAATGAAATCATTTTTTTAAAATACTGGAAATATTAGGGCTGGGAACATAGTCTGCCTGACAAACACAAGAACACAGTTTGATCCCCAGTACCATATGCAGTGCTGACCATTGAAACTGGGCATGGAGGTACACCCTTGTAATCCCAGCACTGGAGAGGCTGAGACAGGACAATCAGTATGAGTCTAAGCTGCATAGGATGATCCTGGAAAATTTTAAATGCAGAAATGTCACTAAGATACTGAACTTGACCTGCTTTTTTATAGTTGAGTGCTTGACCTTTGTAAGGTCTTTTATAAGGGACACACATATTCTTTTATTTAAGCACCTGAAAAATATCATAATTAAAAAGATAAAAATCTAATTACAATAACTAAAGGCAAATATCAAGCATTTGTTTAAATTTCTAGCTGAATACTTGTTTCCATACACAAAAATTAAAGTAATTTTTTTTAAATTATTTGTAGTATGACAAGATCTGTGTACTGACAATTTTGGCAAGTTTATTTGCATTAAGAAGCAACTACAGCGCAGGCCCGGGGAGTGAGTGAGACGATCGAGGCCCGCGGGATCCTGAACAGACCCAGAGCGCAGGTCCGGCAGAGTGAGACAAGCAGTGGGACCCTCTGGATCCTGAATAGACCAGGAGCACAGGTACTGTGAATGAGTGAGAGGAGCGAGGCCGCAGGATCCTGAACAGACCCAGAGCGCAGGCCCAGCACGGAACTATTCAGCAGAACTCCCTGCAAAGAGGCTAGAGGCAAGACCCACCCAGCTGATTCAGGAGCAGAACATCTTGCCAGAGAGACACAAAGGGTTCAACTCT
>NW_004524662.1:568763-578428 GCF_000260255.1 Octodon degus | reverse complement strand
AGACTCACAGTGATCCTCCTGTGTCAGCCTTCCCAGTGCTGGGATTGCAGGAGTGTACCACCACGCCCAGTCCAACAAGACATGGGGTACTGGGGATTGAACCAGGGTCCTAAACCTGGCCAGGCAGGCACTTAGACTTCCATGCTACCTTCCGAGCCTTCTTACTGTTTTCTATAGTAGCTGCACCATGTTTTTAGTTTTTAAATTATAGTAGTCCTAAAAAGTGTCATGAAATATCTCATGATGGTTTTGATTTGCACTTCCTCAATGATTAGGGAAATTGAGCATTGTGTTTAAATACTTGTAGGCCATTCTTAGACCATTTGAACACACTAAAAAATTGCTAGTCATTTCTAAAGGAGAATTGCACTTTAATTCACCAAAATACCTACAGTCTTTAGGCGGGCTTCAAGAATGAAAAGGTCCTTTAGAAACTTCTCCAAATACAGCTTCTCTAACTGCAGTGGAACACCCATCTCTGATAAAACAAAATGAAAATGAGGGATATGTTAGGAGCCACAAATCTAGGAATTCAATCAAATATGTGTAGGTGGGACTTGGCCAAGTGCCTAAAGCAAACAAATTGCCTCACTCCTGAGATGAACATCTTTCTGGTTAAGGTTAACTATCAGTTGTTAGGCAACCTATTGTCATGTGTTACTAACTTCACAAAAGCATGAATAAAGCACCATTTTGTTTTGGAAAAAAGAGAAAAAAAATATATATACATATATCTATACAAAGAGAGTTAAGACAGATATACAGCTACTTTATCTTAGTTCATTGAGAATAAATTTTGTACTAATATTATTTAGACAAGATATCATGTCTGCATCTTGTCCTCTGAATAACGACATGAAGACAACAATATGCACTGTGTTAATTATTATAACCATCCCTCAAATAAAATAAAAATTAAAGGAGAATGGCCAAAAAGGCTATCAGATGGAAGAGTTTTGCCTAAGAGTTATATTAGTTATATTAGCCTAATAGTTATATTAAAACTGATGAAATTCTTTGTTATTTTACCTGGGATAAAACAAAAAAGGAAAGGCAGAAAGTTTCATAAGTTGGTAATGACTAAAATAATTCACGGAGACCTCAAATTGAAAACCAAATATCTGTAAATTTATTCTTCTGATTCTTTAATGTGATGTAAATTGTCTGACTTGTCGTTAGGTTGTGGACTCATATACATGCACACACACATCATGGCACAGCATTAGCATTTTTATAGATCACTTAAAATATCCACTGCTGCCTCTCCAACCCTCTGGTCTCTTCCCAACATTGATGACCAATAGAGGGTGCAACTGGCACAGAGCTAAATGGAAATTGCAAAAATTATTATATGTCCTTGGGATCAATTGAAGATCTGGAAAAACATGCTAGAAAAGAAATCATTAACATTTCAGAGCTTTAATGACAGGTAGACTTTTCTATCCTGAGCCCAAGTCTGAGGTAAGCAGCTGTTAATTTCTCTTGTATAAAATGGCCCCCTCCCTTTCTCCTTCCCTTCCTCTTTTATTCCTTCCTTCTTTTCTTCCATATATTCTCCTTTCCATTTATTTATTTATTTATTTATTTATTTATTTATTTATGGACAGGGTCTTACTACATAGATAGAACTCATAGGGATCCACTTGTGTTCAGCCTCCCAAGATCTGGGATTACAGGGACACGCCATCATGCCCAGTCTCAATCACTGTCTCAGCACACTTCAGAGGCGGCACATCAGGGATTGAACCCCAGCTGCTGTGTCTGCCTAAGCAGATGCTTTAATCCGCTGAGCTATGTGGCCAGCCTGTTTCCCTTCCTTTTTAAAAAGAATTTTAAGAGATATTTTAGGTTAAGAGCAAAATTAAGAGGCAGATATATGTTCTCATGTACTTTCTGTTTACACACATATATGACCTCTTCCTTTCCATTTTGACATCCTTCATCAGTGCGATTCATCAGGAGCAGTAGCATAGGTAGGGTTTTTGCCACTCAGGGCGGACCACCCTCTCTGCCCCCAACCAGCTCATGCTAATCTGAAGAACTGACATTAACATATTATAAACCAGAATCTATCATTTACTTTAGGGTTCAATCATGCTGTTGTATACTTTAGGAGCCTGGACAAATATATAGTGATGTGTTGACCCCTACAGAGTACAAAACTAAACATACATTTACTGTATGAACCAGCAATTGTCTTCTTTGGTATTTACCCAAAAAAATAAATATGAAGTAAATACTTACACAGAGTACTTTCATTGCTCTAAAAATCCTCTGTGCTATTCCTGTTCTTTGTATCCCCTGGCAACCATTGGTCTTTTTACTGTCTCCATAGTTTTACCTTTTTTAGAATGCCACATAGTTGGAATCATATCATTATAACTTTTTAATAGTGACTTCTTTCAGTTATCAATATTAATTTGTGGTTCTTTCTTGTCTTTTCATGCCTAAATAGCTCATTTTCTCTTAATGTTAAATAAAATTCAATTTTCTCAATGTATACCAGCATATCTATCCATTCACCTACTAAAAGACATTTTGGTTGCTTTTCAGTTTTGACACTTGTAATATAATTTCTGTAAACACGTATGTGCAAGGTCGTGTTTGTGTGTGTGTGTGTGTGTGTGTGTGTGTGTGTGTGTGTATCAGTTTTCAACTACATTGGGTAAATACCAAAGAACAATACTGTTAAATAATATGAGAAGCCTATGAGTAGTTTTATAAGAAATTGCTAACTTGCCTTCCAAATTGGCTATATAGTGTTGTACTTAAACCCCAGCAATAAAGGAGCTTCTTTGGCTCCACATTTTTGCCAGCATTTTACAGTGTTAGTATTTTGGACTTGGGTCATTCTGATGGGTCTGTAGTGAAATCTCACATTATTTATTTCCTTGATGATATGTAAAGAAAGTACTTTTCATACGCTTACATGTTACCTGTATATTTTCTTTGGTGAAGTGTTTATTAAGGTCTTTGACCCTTAAAATAAATTTTCTGGTACCACTCTTTGTTTATAGAGATTTCCTAATGAGTCATCAGACTGTTATTAAAACAAAAATAAGATCCAGCCAGATAGCTCAGTGGATTAAAGTGCCTACTTAGGCAGATGCAGGGACTAGGGTTCGATCCCTTGTGTACTGGCCCCACCCCCAGGGTGTGCTGAGGCTGGGATTGAGACTGGGCGTGGTGGTGCATGCCTGTAATTCCAGCATTTGGGAGGCTGAAAACATGAGGATCACTATGAGTCCAATCTTTATTGAGACTCTATAGACCCTGTACTACATATATAAAATAAATAAATAAGTAAATAAATTGAATAAAATAAAATTGGTGTGGTCTCATAAAAAAGTATTCTGATTGTTAATTTTTACATTCTGAATCATATTGTGGTTATATGATGTATGAGGAAGAAAATAGAGCTAAAATAATTCTTTCTAATTTTGACAAATGCAAACCACTTTTCTATCCAATAGATGATATTTTATAAATAATGAACTTGTACAAGTTATTTGGAATATTTTTAGGCTAATACTTTTTAAAAGTTAACTATTAAATATTGTGTTTTCTCAGTTGTTCCTTCTTTCTTATGAACAATTTCTTCCTATTTTACAATATCTGAACTAGGGAGTAAGGAGGGGAAAAAGAAGGAAGGAAACAGAAAAAAAAGATGAAAAGAATAAACTGCAAAGAAAGCCTTGTAAATAAGAACAGAAAGAGGAGTTGAAGGGAGGAGAGGTGATTAAGGGGAAATGAGAGAAACCAAGATTTATCATGTACAGGTACAAATTCCCTTTGATAAATATGATTATTGTGTATGTCTAAATTGTACCAACAAATTTAATAAAGAAATAGTGTGTTTCAATAAATCCAGATTTTTACAACAAAAATACTTTAATGTTTTAGAGCTTACAACTGAATGTGTTACATTAAAAGTGATCAATAAATATAAACAACTGAATGAATTTTACAGGTGGGGAAAGTGCTCTGCATAGTGAACAAAAGTAGAATTATTGTTAAACTAAATATCTTTCAACTCTATCATATATAGAACACTAGAGTGAGATCTTTTAGAAAACTTGTCTTATTTATAGAGCTAGTATACTTTACTCCTTTTTTGAAACAAATTATTTTTATTTTTTAAAGAGATTACAAACTAGAATTAAAACATAAAATATTACAAGTGACACAAAATTTAACCTAAAAAAGTAATATGAATTTCACAGTATTTGTTGTAATACTTAATGTGTTCTGACAAGTTATTCACATTACTAGATATATGCATATAGAATGGGAAAAATAAATAAAAAAGAAAGAATATACAAGAAATTAGGAAGAGAAAAAGTGCAAAGAACAGAAGAAGGGAGACAAAACAGAATAAATATTATCTGTCCCTTTCCATAGACCAGCAGAAATGCACAGTACAGTTGTCCAAACTATCTTGCTTATATACACAGATAAATCTCTTTCCCCCACTCCCGCTCCTGTCTTTCTCCTCAACTCAGTATCTCTTTTCTTTTGAATAAGTTCATTCCTTTTTCCCAGTATGCATTGTACACTTTAGATTCCATTTTTTTTTTCAGTTTCTTACACTAAAGAGACAATAAGATGTTTGCACATACAGGTCTGATTTATTTCTCTTGAGAGTATGTTCTCAACTTACTTCTGAAGCATCATAATAATGTAAATGAATCACTATGTAAATCTCAAAGGTATATAGTAGTACTTCCAACTAAGAGTTTCATTTGAAAATTTTAAAAGTAGAAGGTAAGAAAAAGTGTAATATGGGTAAAACTGCAATACAGGTTTTAAAATCCAGCATACCTACTAAAAAAATCTGTTTTATAGAAAAATCTGATCAGGGATGAGGTATCTGTTTTTTTTTGTCTGTAGTAAGATCTTTAAGCAAGTCTTAGATCTAAAATCATATTGACCCAATGGCAAAGTAACTTTGAGCTTAAATTTTACATGACATCATCCTGCCTAGTTTATCTCATTGTTTCATTATTTATGCAACTTGCATGTAAGAATAAAATTTAAGCACATCCGATATTTTTCTGTCTGTTATCAATATTCTTTAGAAATAGATGGATTATTTCTTCTTTGTCATAAAGACCAGAAGGGTTCTCATATAACCAGGGTAATTCAGATATCATTAACTCTTAGGGAAGTTTTATATTTATATCTGGCCACTTTGTACTTTTTGGATTCCTACCTTACAAAAATAAAATAGAGAAATGAAATAAAATTAAGAAAAATAATTACAACTAATTACTCAAAAGTGATGAATAATTAGAAGGGAAGATTGAGGTAAGCTCTGAATCAAGAACTCTTAAGACATCTAAACTTTACCCAAATGAAAGAAGAGAGATTATATGGCACACTCAGACATATTAGCTTTTTGCGCAAGAGTACAACCCCAGAACTCAGTTAGCTTGTTCATTTTCAGATTTAGAATACTTATTGGAAGCAAGAAGTAATATACTTAATGTTAGCTGAAATGTATGTAAATGTAGAACTTAGTGTGATAACCAGAGAATCATTGCCCATCTAGCTCAAACACCTGCTTGCAAATGAAGCTACCCTTGCCTTGGTTAGTGCTATGCTATAGTGTCAATCAACAAGCCACTGCTCTGTGGTTGAAATGTTTGGTTTTAATGAGGAATATGTGAGATTTGCTGAAGAGCATTACCCTAGAAATCGTTGCAAGTACTGAGCTAGACTTTTTAGACAAATAAGCCTATCAAATGTAATAAAGTGTTAGCATGCAAGTAAAGTGAAATGGAAGGACAAGAAAAAAAATTAAGGTTTGTTGAAAGCAAATGTTAATGTTTAATTATTTTGCCAGTCTTGCATACCTGTATCTGTTCATCTGAGCAACAGACTTGATTATAAAAATAGGTAGTATGAAAGCCATTGTTAATTTTCTATTCTTGGTTTGATATTATGTACTGCATGTATTGTTGTATGTTACTCTGTTCCTGTCTTTGTTTTTCCTATTTGTTTTTGCTTTTGCTTTTGTTTTTACTCTTGAAGATAAAATTTTCAGAAATAAGGAGGGGAAAAGGAGTTAAAGTGAGAGAATTAGAAAAAAAATCAATTTATATTATGTACACATACAAATTCCCTGAAATGTACCAATAAACTTAATTTAAGAATAAAAAAGTAAAGTGAAATGGAAACTCAGAGAACTGTATTGACTTACACAGATTTCTGATTTGAATATGAAATTGATTATTTGTCATTGATTTTCAAATCACTTATTATACAGCTAGATTGATATAAACAATAGATATGTTATAGATTGTTTCATAAATATTAAAATGTACTGAGTTACTAAGATGGTAATTTGGATAAAAGTACTCATGAATTTTCATATTGAAGTCTGAGTAGTCTAATGAGTTATGATCTACTTAGTGACAACAACCAGTGCTAATGAGCTTGCTGTCCTGGGCTAGGAATTGTGCAACAAAGAATTCCCATTGAACTATGTGTACATTTTCTGTGGTTCACAACTGCATGCTTTAGCTTGGCTTTGTCAAAAATGTCTTTCTCTTCATAAAGGATGGCATAAGAAAGAGGTAGTAATTTTCATTCATGTAAAACAAGTAACCATCACGATACATAGAACAAAATGTTCCAGTAACATTAACAATTATAATTATAATGTATTAGTACACAAGAACATTATTTTAAAGATATCCACATCAGCTCCTTTCACTAATAAGGAATATTAACTTTATAAATGAAAGGGCACACACATATAATAAAGGGATGTAATTGTATAAATATGATAAATGTTTGCATATAAATATCTATGTCCTCTATTTTTCCTAAAAATGATGAAGCTCTTTCTAAATATCTAAGGGAGTTCATTTTATTGTCCAGTGTTACCTTGAAGTGATATATTTGATCAGTAATTTTCTCAAAGAATTATTGAGAATAACACAGAGAAAATAAACGTTATGCTGTGTTCAGCTTTCCCAGCACCTAGCATGAGATGATGGTACTCCTAATTCAAATCACAGTTTTCAATATGCTTTTGTTCCAGCAAAGTTACTATGATTGCAGATATTTCTACAGCTTTTAAATGTTAAAATCACACAAAGGAGCCAAAGTTCAATTATTTTACATTCTACTCGACAGTGAATCAAATTGTAGGCCAATTAAACAATGGAAGTAAAGACAATACTGGTATATGAAGGTCATCTGGCAGGAAAGATAACACATAGCACTTCATCCATCCACTAGAGTGAAAGTAAAAGGGATTTGTACACATCAGGAGTTGAAAAGGTCTCTGGCTAAATGCTGTGAAATACTAGTTAGCAAAAGTCACTAGTGACTTATTGTCTGAATTCAGATGTGGACGTTGTAAGAACCATGGACTCTGTCCCTGATCTTGAGTAAGTGGAATTATATTGCAGCTCCTCATAAATTTGTATGAAATATGGTTTATTGCTTGTTTCAGTGACCTCTTCTCCATAATTTCTCAATCAGTTGAATCAAAGTTCCTGACCTCCAAAGGTTACTTTTCAAATTTTATAAGAGTTAAGAAATGTTAACCAATTTTTAATATTTCTTATAGAAATCCACATTTTGTTTCTTTAGGAGTCTTATATTAGATGAATCTCATAATTGTAAATCAGCCATTAAAATATATCACCAAGAAGAACTGGACTTAATATGGCTTGCAAAAGATAAATCTTCTGGGATGTCCATACTAGAAAGATAAAAATGTATCATATTATAAGATGAAAAGGAAAATATTTTTCAGGAAAATTGTTTCAAGTAGTATTAAAGCTGATTTAAAATTGATGCCAAAGTATACACATGCCAACAATAGAGAACAAATACTATAAATTGAAATATATTTTGTGTTTCATTTTAGTAGATGGCCCTTCCTGAAAGTTGATAGAACTCATTAAAAGACTAATAAATCTCAAAATGATGTACTAAGGAAAAATCAGTGCCATTATTTGGACAAGTATGTGGTCTCTTGGTAAAGTTACCAGGAAAATGGTATGGCCCATTAACACTGATAGAAATGATAAGGAGGCGTCTGGTATGGCGAGATTTAATTCATTAGTACTAGGCTTTGAAAGGTAATTACTGAAACATGTGCTTGAATCACATAACACTTTAAATCACATGATTCAGACATCTTGCAAGCCAAAGAACCCTGCTTTCTATCTCTGTAAGTCTGAGAAATTAAATCTCTTCTTGATTTTGCCAATATTGGTGCTATGCATTTTACTCATTTGGGGAAAAGTTGTGAAAGTAGTTTGTTATTTTACAATTCTAAATATTGTTATTTAATTGGACCCTAAATAAGGTGACCCAACTATATTCTATACCATGAATGTAAAAACTACATCCAAAGATTAACTTTCCTATACTCTGGACTGTGAGTAATTTATCCAATCAAGCTCTTAAACAAGGATTATATTTCTGAGCATTGTTTTTTTATGTAATTGAACAGAGAAGGGTTTAAGTTTCTGTTCTCAAATGTATTGTTAATAGCTTTAGTACCTGAAGAAAATCAATGGTTTGCATCTAAATAATGTCAGGCAATGCATGAAAAGGAGCTACCATTGGATAAGTAATTTATTATGTAATTCACTATTTTGGCATAAGTGAAATACAAGAATTGTTCATACCAAATTAGTTACCAGTACAGGTCACAGCCAGAGAAATATTGCAAAATGAAAGTCAGGACATGTCGGTCCCATACCCAAAACCCTTCACTTCTGAGTATCAATTGGTGTCCTAAATTACATCATAATCTAGGGAAAGAACATTAGTAGGAAAAGAAAAAAAAATATAAATGATGTGTAGTTTAGTCACTAGTATTTTAGCAGTGTCCATTTCTCCATTTTGAAAATGCATTATGGTTATATAAGACATTGATATTAGGAGAACATAGGTAAAGGGTATACTGGATTGCTATGCTTATTTGAGCAATGTTTCAGATGGAAATGATGGCTCTACCAGGACCTGGACTAGAGGTCATTCATGTTACATTTTGCAAAGAGCTTCTAGCCTGTTTTTGTCTATGGCTGCTTTCTATGAGGGCAAGCTTAAAAGTCATTAATTAATCTGCCATAGAAAAATTTAAAGCAACGTAGCATTCAGGTAGTGGCAAGGGTATTGTTGTGTATTTTGAACCAGAAAGTAGTAATAATTAGGAATGAAAAACAAAACAGAAAACTCTGGAAAGATTACAGTTTGGCCAGAAAGGAAGCCTGGGTAAAGTCTGGACCGAGGAAAACAAAATTGCTAGGATATTAGTGCAATTAAAAAGCAGTTAAGTACTTTTCACTGGGATAATATGAAAAATGCTAGGAAAGCATCTCAGCAGCTGGGCAGACCCCAGACATCATTGGCTCACAGTTATAAAAGTACAAACTCCTTTGAAATACTTGCTCTATAAGAAACCCATGGGATACCCTGTCTACATAGGGACACTTACAGAAGCATTTTCCCGTGTTTAGCTACCCAGAAAGTCATGGAACATGGCCGCCGAAGGCTTTTGGTTCTTACATCATGCCACCATGTACCATGGAGTTATGGAACTAAATCATAGTCTAGTGGGCATATTATGGATGAAAAGTCTAATTGGATGAAGAAGGTAATTGGAGGCATGGCTTATTTTGTCCCTGTCCCCTACT
>NW_004524662.1:551296-568663 GCF_000260255.1 Octodon degus | reverse complement strand
CCTCCCTCCCTCCCTCTCTCCCTCTCTCCCTCCTCTCTCCTCTCTCCTCTCTCCCTCTCCTCATCTTCCTCTCCATCTCCTCTTTCTCCTCCCCCTCTCGCTATCTCTCTCCCTCTCCTCCTCCCTCTCCTCCTCCTCTTTCCTGTCCTCCCCCTCCCCTATCTCTGTCTCCCTGTCTTCCTCCTCTCTCCCTCTCCCTCTCCTCCTCCCTCTTATCCCTGTCTCCTCCTCCTACCCCTCGCTCTCCTTCTCCTTTCCCTCTTCCCCCTCCTCCTTCTCCCTCTGCCTTTCCCTGATGCCATGAAGTGAGGCATTTTGTTCCTCCATGCTTGTCCACCATGATGTTTCTGCCTTGCTATGGACTTTAAGTATTGGAATCTTCTGGCCATGAACTAAAGCTCCAAAACCACGAGCAAAAATAAATCTTTCTTCTTTTAAGTTGATTTTTCTCAGATATTTTGCCAAGGTGATAGAAATCTGGTTATTGCAAAACAAACCTCAATTTGCTTCTTCCATCATTCTCAGTAAAATCCAAAGCATTCACTAGCTCTCCATGCTCCCCAGTCTCAACTCCTCTCACCCTCTCTTTACTTCCTCCTCTCCATCCTCACTGGCCTCCTTGCCACTTTTCCAGTACTCCAAGCATGATTCTTTCCTAGAACTTTTGCAGATATTTCTCCTTGAAACATTCTTTCCTGGGTCTCCATGAAGATCTCATCCTCATATTCTTCCCATCTTTACATAAAGACCAAAGAGAAGATATTCCTCTCCTTGTCTGTTTTCCTGCTAGAAAAAAAATATTAGGAAAGAAGAGATTTTGTGGGGGCTTTTGTGTATTGTTTTTTTTTCTTGTATCCCCAAAATGCTTAAAAATTATGGGCACCTAACACATTTTTGTAGAATGAGTTAATACATAAAGAAAACAAGAAAAATGAGATCATGGAAGATTAGATGTACCCAATAATGTCTAGGGGAAACTATATTCTTAAAAATTATAACCACTTAATGTCTCCAAATCAAATAATTCTAATAAAGAAAATTCTTATTTTCATTGTTGTATCACACAACATGTCATTTGCCAATGCTTTATTTTTTATTGATAATAAACATGAATGCAGAGGTTATAGCTTAATGTCTAGATTTTGGACCATTCCTTGTGAGACTAAATGTTTTTGTCCTCCTACTAATAAATTTATACAGTGCTATTAACCAGTACACTAGACAAATACATTGTCAACCTTCATTTGTAAGTTTTCATTTGTTGTTATCATACTTATAAATGCTTCTTCCTGTTTCCTTGTAACTGTATCTACCATTACTCACTGCTGACATCTGTAGTCATATGACTTACCAAAACAAAGGTTTGTTTAGATTTCCAATTCAGACAAGCATTTCAATGTAGGCTCAGCAATGAGATCCTGCACGTTAAAGGATCTTAAGAGCATTTATTTATATCTCACACCACCCCTACACATTAACTATGTATTTTAGCATGTTGACATCACTAATTGGTGCATTTCCAAGGCTCTTACTTTTAATAGAAAATTTTCACTTTACACAGTTTTGCATACTACAAAGACACTTACTTAAACAAAGATACATATCCATGATAAAACTACAAATTTTATCCAGATCCTATAAGAGCAAACATTAAGAGTATCGGACTGCAGATGATGGGCAACCTTTGTCTAACTAGAGGATGGAGTACTATTTAGTCTTTCCATCTCCCTCTGTAACTAATCAACAAGTGCTTCATGATTCCATACTAGTTTATCCTGTAAATATTTAATTTCTTTTTTATTCATTAGAAGATTGTCTGCATATTTGAGAAAGCTCATGAGATTTGCTGCAGATGTTCTCACACTGTCTCTACAAAGAGATATTTTGGAAATTCTATCCCAAAAGCTAACCATCTCTAATGTTTCACTCTTTAACAACTTTATCTTGTGTTTTCTACATTTCCTCCACAATCCCTCATGGAGGTGTCATTTTTCTGTGTGTTCCACCCTCTAGGATGTGACTCATCCTGGCCAGGAAATTTGGAACACATTTAGAACTGCCAGGTGTTTTCTTAGATTGTTCTACCCAGTCTTGGACTTCCTTTCTTTCTTAAAAAATATTTTTCATACTTTTTAGTGCCAATATTATTCATGATATAGAAAAAACACAGGATGCTAAATCAAAAGACATCTCATAAGTTAAAAAAAAGTAGCAGGTTTTAGAGACAAATTATGCCCAAATGTCCAAGAAAACAGAGAGTTGGAGACAACTTCATGTATTACACTTTGTGTGGTAGACTGGAGCTCTTCAGAGAACCAGAAAAATTTGGGGGGTAGGGAGAGAGAGAGAGAGAGAGAGAGAGAGAGAGAGAGAGAGAGAGAGAGAGAGAGAGGAGCTTGTTTATACAATGCTGAAAGCTATTGTCTCAAAATCTATAGCAAGCTGAAAATTCAGAAGGGCTAATGTTGTAGTTTGTGAGAACCAAGAGACCAAATCATGTCCAAGTATGAGTTCAAAGGCAGGAGAAGAATGATATCTCATCTAAAAGACAGACAGGTCGAGAAAGAAAATTCCTCCTTACTCAGCTTTCTCATTTAATGCAGGCTTTCAACAGATTGAATGAGGGCCACCCACACTGGAAGGGCAATCTGCTTTGCTGACTCTACTGATTAATGTCTTCCAGAAATACCCTCCCAGACACATCCAGAATACTGTTTAGCCAAATATTTTGGCATCCCATAGCATAGTCAAGCTGGCACATAGAATTAACTCTTATAAGCAGTTAAGAAGAGTCTGGTATTTTCACTTGCAGGAAAAAAATGATTTGTTCTGAGCATGCACAGTATAAATATCTGATTAGAAATGTTGATGAGAACCCAAGAAATATTTTCAAATTGTACATTTATATTTGATGAAATTTGAGGTCAGAAATGGATGAAATTGCCCTACACAAAACACAGATTCATTAACTCCATTATTTATTGAACATTACTTTAATGGTAAATAAGCACTGGAAATATTATGCATCTTTTAATTAATTAATTAATTTATTTATTTATCTTTGGAAGAACTGGGGATTGAACTCAGGCCCTTGCACTTTCCAGGAAAGAGCTTATTCCACTGAGCCATCTCCACAACCCTATTTTTATTTATTTTTTAATGTATTCATTTTTTGTTTGTTTGTTTTTCATGGTACCAGGAATTGAACTCAAGACCTTGTGCTTGCCAGGGACTGGAAATATTAATAGCTATAAAAATTAAGACAATCAATATCATAAAGAAATTTGAATTCTAGAGAAAGAGAAAGATACAAAGTGAAGGAAAAAAGAACATACAAACAAATTATTTCATCAAAAGGACAGTAGTAAAACAAATAAAAATGATAGTAATCTATGGGCAAGTATGTCAAGGAAATCTGACTTAATCAAGCATGACTGAGACCTCTCTGAGAGTGACTTTTATACACAGACAAGAATTTTGTCTGTGTGTAAATCAAATAATGGTAAGAGATAAAAACAAACAATGGCAATAGAAAATGTGAAATATATCTTTGTATTTACAACTTTACTACCAAGATGAAAGCTATCAAGAAACAAATTGCACCTGTATAAGTAGCCAACAGCAAGTCAGAACATGTAGCCCCTGGTAAGTAGTGAGATGATTTAGTAGGTTAAATTACTGTTCCAAATTCTTCTCTAGCTTGCTGCACCATTCTGGATCCACTGTCCCCAGGGCTTATAAGTACAAGATTCTTCCTTCACCCTGATCTTGAAGTTTGCTTATGAGAGTTACTTTGGTTGGTGAGATTGTGAGTAAATCCAAAGTAGGCAGAACATTGCAATCACATGCATGCTTAGGCTGTCCTCTTGTGCTTTTCTCACAACCACCAAAGAAATATACGTCAAAAAGGCCACTGGGTAAAGGACAAGGAAATACTCACAGACATATCTAGCACCAACTTGTGTGTGGAACCATGCCCAGTTGAACTCTAGATAGCATGAACTTCAGCCAACCTGCAGACACAGCAATAGAATAAACCACTGCTCTGCAACTCTGAATTTCAGGGTGGTTTACCACATAGTAAAAAAAAATAATAATAATAATACAGCAGTCTCAAGATAAAATAATGCTTAAAAGGGGAACCAAAAGTAAGGCGAAGGCTAGTAACCAATTAGAGAGGTTGACAGAAAACCCAAGAGAAGAATGTAGAGGAAAGCAGAATTAGAGAAAATTTCAAAGTATACATAATTAAATTACATAGAGATCCAAGAAGTAAAATAGAAAGAAACCACTGGCTTTGAAAATTAGGTGTGTATTTTCTGTTGACTTTGCCAAAGAAGCTTCTGTTTGTTTGGCAGACACAGAAAAAATCATATTGCCGTAGGATAGCATACAAGGGAAGAAGCAAAGGCAGGACACATAGACGATGCTTGAGTGTTATAATGAAATGGAAGAAGGCAGGTGTCAAATAATAACATAAAGGTAACTAGGGTAAAATCAGAATTGAATGTTTTCCTTTGCCAGGCAGAGGAGAACTCAGGAAGACAATGGCTGCATCCTCCTAGGATCCGTTTCTTATCCCAAATACACTTGTATTAAGAGAAAAGTTTTTCCCATGTTTTATATGTCATAATTTGTTTGGTGTTTTAACTTTCCCTAGAGCCTCTTGTAACTTAAATTCATGAATATACATGGGAGTGCAAATTGACTAAAATTTAGAAGGCAATATGGCAATTAGTATAAAATTGTTAAATGGGCATACATTTTGATTCAGTAATTCCACTTCTAAGAATTTGTGGAAATTAAAAAATAATGTACAAGATTTATAATTGAAGAATCATTTGTGTTAGCAAGAATGTACAAAATTTGCTATACATCAATAAGGACTTTAAAAAGTAAACAGTAATATAAGTATACACATAATAAATTCTTCACAAAAAATGGTACAGATTTATATTTATGTCCATAACAATCAGTTTATATTGGAATATGTATGTATGTGTATATAAAAATGCATATGATTAAAATGTTAACAGTATTTACAGGTTGAAGAGTAGAGTAATTTTTTATTCTTCTTTGAATTTATGTATTATATGACATTTTTATAATATATTATATGTGTTATATAAATGAACCAAAGATGCGCTGTCTGTATAAGCCAGGCAGTTCATTTCGTCACTAAAGACAGAGATGCATTATGTTAAAATCCCAATATCACCAAACTCAAATTTTGACACACTTATTGTTTTAAAAATAGCTCAAACAAGCAAATTTTTACCTGGTAGGAGGCTGCCTGCTGCTGTAACTCTGTGAAACCTCATCTGACAGCTGTTACCCATTGATAAGACAGAGCCTGTGCTTCTAAGGTACCCCAGCTGCCACCTACTGCCCTTCAGAGATCTTCCCTGCTGTGTGCTTGATTGACATCACTTAGATAAGAAAATCCTTTCTGACTCTCCTGTCACCCAGGAGATCACTTTCCCTCTTTTCCTTTTGAGTGATGGTTTCTGCCCTCAAGTGTGAGGGGACAGTGTCATGCTGTGCAGGACTGTTTTAGTTACTTCTCTCCTACAGTTTATAGATGTTTGTGTCCACAGTCAGCCAGCTTCATGGAAGAGCACCATGACAGAGGAGCAGGGCAGAGGACAAATAGTCCATGGTGTGGCAGACAGGAAACATCAAGTCTGCCTTCCCCATTTTTTCCTCTTAGATTCCATCCAGGCTATAGCCCTATTATCATTCGGTGTTAACCACACAGAGGATTGAGTCTTCTCATTATCCACACCCACAACTAGGCTAAGCCAATCAGTGGGCTAATTGAGTAATCACACACCCTAATCCAAGGTGGAATACTCTTAATCCATATTCACATGCTCTAGATCCAACCACCTTTGAAAGTGCAACTTATAAAGAGTATTAGACTTTGAGAAGACATCTAGATACAAGCCACGCTCATCTACAACCGTGTCTAAATGCCACTCAGTAAAGCTGCTTGTATGTTACTGCCTCTCATGGTCATATCTATTATCTTGATTGCTCTTCCAGAGCCTTGAACTCCCTACAATAGACATTTGTGATTACATATAAAAATAGTAAAGCAGCTTTTATACCAGATTTTTTAAAGAGTTAAGATACAGCCCTAGGTGTGCCCAAGGGAACAGGATAGAATCAAGCTTTCTGGAAAAGGCACCTTGCAAAAACTGAATCCACAAATTCTTGATAAACCTGCCGTTAAACCATCTCAGTATTCACATTCCTGATGAAAGAGCAACTATCTTGTTAAGTCTCACCCCTAACTACGAAGTTAGATTGTGCCAGACACTGATGCAGAATATTCTACTTTTAACCTTGTGCAGGCTTTGTCATCGGTATGTAGCAGTGGACACTCTAAGTGTTACTTTAGCCTCTGTTCCTGGTTCTTATTCAGGAGTCATCAGACAACTCCAGCAGTATCTTCCTTCCTCCCCAGTAACACTTGCTCTTTCTCTAGAAGTTGGTTTCTCTCATTCTTCTGAGTGTTGCTGTTTCTTCCTTCCTAGTCACCTCCCATGCTTCTATCTTCATGGAATGCTCTGCTGCCTTTAGAAGAAATAATCATTCCTATGTCTTCTATTACTTTTCTAGACTCCACAAGCCTTTTATTGATATATACTTGTCTTCTAAATCTTTATCCATTTTAATGATGGAGAACTATTTGACTATCTAGCCCATCTCCCTAAACTATCCTCACTCCAACTAGGAAAAGCTTGGTTACTAACTATTAGACTTTAAGCATACTACATTCATATATTTATATCTATACCCTTATCTTTCAGGGTCAGGTGCAAATTTGCAAATTCAGCACAGTGATTTAATTTACTTAAGTAATAGATAGCTCTTATTTATTAGACATTTACCTGACTTGAGTAGAGGAAGAAAAGTTTTGTTTTGATAAGGCAAGAACATCTGCCAAATGCCATATACATGGTCCTTGCACATACCTCTTTGGTTGTCCTTTTTTATGTATTTAGCACAGGGTCTACAGGGTCTCACAACAGAGATCTGACTGGTAGTGAATCTCCTGTTCTCAGCCTCCCACATGCTGGGATTACAGGCAAATGCCACCATGCCCAGTCTCATTTGTTGCCTCAGCTGCCGTGAAGTCAGGGCCGGCACTGCATGGCATGGCAGGCCAGTGATCAAATCCAGTCCCTGCCTCTGCCTAAGCAGGTGCTTTAATCTGCTGAGCTATCTGGCCAGCCCTATCTTTAATAATCTTTGACCCCTTTCTCCTCGACTCACAAATGCTTAGGATTTCCTTATTTGAGACACTTGGTTATTCAGCCACAAAGAGGTACAGAAAACAATACCAAAAGACCTACTTTTGTATACTTCCAAGAAAATTACACATAAATAAGACTCAAAGAGGTACCTAGCATGTATTTCAGTCCATGTGAGATTTGCAGTTTCTCTCCTAGACCTGTGGCAAAGGGATTGCCAGGTGAAAGTGCCTTTGCAATATGTCAGTCTAAACCATTTTGATAGATTATTTGCTTTTTTTCTTACCTGAGACCCTCTGTTCCCTTAAACCATTTGTTCCTGTCCTTGTCTTTAATTTTCACTATTCACTGGAAATGATTTACTACAGATACAGAAAGTCACTCTGCTTCTTTCCAAATGTCAAACCTCAGAACTTTCTCACACTTTCTTTAAACCATTTCAAGGGTAAAAAGATTCCCAAAATAAGGCCTTAATTACATCACTTTCAAGGGCACATCAGTCTCTCAGTAACACTAAGTTAACAGTGTTCAAAGTACAGTTCTGACTCTCAGTTGCCCCAGATTTTTCAGGCACTTAGAGATTTCATCATTGCCTTGGATTCATTTTATTATATTTTTTTATAAGCTAAGAATGTGCTTCAAGGAATACATTTAAAGACTTCAGTTTTAACACTTAGTTCATTCCTGCATTTAATTAACACATTCTTCTTCTTCACTTAATTTAGAGTGTCATTAAATTTCCATACCATTCTCAAAAGTCCCTGTGCATCATTGGAGAGGTGATTAAGAAACATAAACATTTGGGCCAACCTTCATTCAGAGGCATCTGACGCACAGTTCACCTGGATTAGGTCACTACACACATGTGAACAAGCCTGACTTCCTCCTTGTCAGGCTTCCTTTTAATCTCCCTGTCAGCAATCTGTTGTCATCAGGGTTTACAAGGGAAAAGATTTTATACAGGATATGTAATTTATATGGTTATTTTATAATATTTATCCAAAGAGTCAAATGCAGAAGACTTCAGGAGACCTATCCAAAGAACCCATTTGAGGAACTGGATCCCATGGTAGTGACTTGCATGAATCTAGCTGAAGACCTAGAGCTCATAGCAATGTCCCGCGCAAGTTTGTTTCAAGGATCTGCACTTTGAGAATCCAAAGGTCAGTGGTAGAAGCCAGAAAGTCTGTACCAGCAGGATGAAGGATTTGTGCCAGCAGGCTGAGAGATCTGCACTGGAGGCAGGAAGAGGCACTGAAAGTAAGGACCAGAGCTCCTCCAGAGAGAACTGCAACCATCTTCAGTAACAGTGAGGACTCAAGCTCCTCCAATGATGAGAATTGCAAAGTTCATTTCAGGAAGTCCAGGGTGACAAGCTTCTCCAGGAGAATCAACAGCAGGCCATCTTCTCCTCCAGTTATCCCTTTGTGCTGTTGGTGACAATCTTCAGGTGGGCCTTTCACACCCAGAACCATGCTGATTCAGTTCTTTTGAGAGCTACAAGTTGACTACTTACTAATCCCCCACACCATCCTTGGTTCACAAAGCTGTCTAAATTTGGGAAATTTCCCTTACAAAAACCCTTTCTTCCAACACTATAAGGGACAATTTTCTACCTGAAGGACATGATAATCTATGTCCTATAATGACCACTTGGCCAATGGCTTCCTGTATATAACCTTACCTTGCCACCTGGACCATGACTGATTCTCTTAGGAGGTATGTTAGTTCTAGTGACAAGATTTTTTGTTCTGTTCTGTTTTTGAGATTATCTCATGGTGTAGTGTATGCTGGTCTTCAATTCACCATATTTTCATACAATTAGGCACTGTAAAAATCTAGAAACAAATACATTATTATTGTCAGTTGATGGGCAATCCTTTGATGAACTATAGAGATGGATTTAGAAATCTTTTCTCCTACTTAAGGTTCTATTATCACACACACAGGGAGAGAGAGAGAGAGAAACACACACAACTTTTATCATAGTGAATAGAGTATACTGTAGGTATAAATTTAGTGTCACTTGTGTCAATATGTGATACAGTAAAATCTCTGACAGAGACAAAAGAAGTTAGGTGCTAGTGAGTGGAAACCAGAACTAGACAGAGGTTCTGATGCACAGTTAATCTAGCAGGAAAAAGGAGATGAATTTCTTTGGCCCTTACAATTTAGAAAGCTAACTAATGCTCAAAGTAATTTAGGATACTCAACAAAGCAATCATTTGAGAAAGAATTGGTGATAAATGTTCTAGAAGGGTGTGGCATGGATTTCTTGTTACCCTCCTAGTATCCCCCTATCCTACCTTTCACAAAGAAAGTTCTACTTTTATTTGGTATGGCAAGGGGCCATGTTAAAATGATGCATTTTCCAGTTTCCCTTGGTATTAAAATGGCTATTTAACAGCTATGACAAATAGATGCAGAAAAAAAGCAATTAGGTGGAGATTATGGACAGTGGGGAGTGCAGGGCTGCCCCTTCACTGTTCCTGTGACTTGCTTCCTGAAATGATGATCTGAGGGATGGAGCTTCATGTATCATATTGGATGATTTTGCTGACCTTGAAGATGGAAGCCAGAATTGAGAATTGAGGAGCATAAATAGAAAGGCAAAACAGGCGCCTGGAAACTGAGGAGTCACCAGTGCCCTGCACCACAACTCTTAATTTATTTTGCATGTGATAAAATACATCTCCACAGGATCAAACCATTGCTATCTTCATCTTTTGGTTACACGTGACCAAACATGGTGCTAGCTGGAAGCACAGGATTAGCTGGGAGTTTTATGTGCAGCAGAGCCACTCAACACTTCATCAGGAAAGAAAGCACAAAAGATTCCTCTGTCAATAGCTTAGTCCTATGGAGAGAGGCTATGTGAAGAAAGCTGAGCCAGGAATTCCAAGTCCTTTGAAAAGAATATTAACATCTCCAACCCTCAGATTTGTTATGGACAAAACAAGAAGGCTGAAATTTACTCCTTAGGGTCCCTTCCAGGTAGAGAATTCTGCATTTGTAAATTATGAGATGAGACATGTTTCAGTGATTGCTCGTGTTGCTGGAGAACCTGAGAAAGGGTGACTTTCTACTACAGGGAAAGTGACTCTCAGTGAGATTAGCTACTAACCCAGCCTGAACCTGCCATATAGTTAAGAAGTTTTCCTAGGCCCAGAGTTGCTACTACTAGGTCAGGTCCTGGTTGCCAGAGGCAGGGATCATTCGACTGGAGCAAGCAGAAACACGTGTAAACAAGTTTGAGCATCCTTTTCCTAAGAGACCAAGATGTGTTATGTATATGTACCAGTAACCCAATACAAGGCCTATATGAAATGAATACTTTGCAATGAGAGAGAGAAACAGATAAAAGAGAAAATAATGGTAATTTTCAATCTGGTTTCTGATGGTTTCATTAACTGAAGATGAAAATAGTTTTCAACCAAAGTCTTACAATAGACTTCCTTTCACTTTGCTGCTATCATTCCAGGTGCACCCTTCCACGCACATCACACAGTGCTTCTGTGGTGACAACTACAAACTCAGAACTGTCCCAGCTTTCTCCAGCTGATGATCACAACTTGAAAATTTGGTGTGATCCGTGGATACTTGCTCTGACCCACATCAGTGGAGTACCATGGATGGAATGCCTAGATTGAAAGAAATACAGCACACTGATATAGAAGCAATGAGATCGAGATTTAAAATTTACTACCTATAATAACTCAGTCATTTAATCCTTTCAACTCCAATTATCATTATTTATAGTGGCCAAAATAGTACCTGAGGACTGGGCATGGTGGCGCATACCTGTAATCCCAGCCCTTGGGAGGATGAAAACAGGAGGATCACTACAAGTCTGAGCTATGTAATGAGCCCCTGTAGACACTGTACTAAATACATTAAAACAAAAATAGTACCTGAGCCTTCTGCTCTGTGTGACTTTTAAGCTTATCAAATAAAATTATGGTTATAAAAATAATTTTTAAAATTCAAAGATGTGTGACAGCAGTGCATATTAGCAACAGGAAGTGTACCTTTAGTTGTACACTGTTCAAGATGATGAACTGCCAATGTCAGAGTAAAAGCAGGTGACGCACACACACACCAGCCCACCTCAGCTCACACTGGCATACAGCACAAGTGTGGGAGATCTCTGTATTTTAAATGTGAGTGTAACATCACCATCAGGGACACACTGATGTACTGTTTCATCAAGGTACCAAGCATGTCCATACAATATAACCAGGAGCTTGTAGGAGAAACCCTCTCTATGTAAATACGGTGCTCCAATTGATCATTCTTTTTATCATGCCAAGCCACTGAGTTTATACGAATTTTATTAATTGGTTTAAATACATTCCTGATATGTAATCAATATCCCCAGCAAACTTCAAAATGGATTTCAGAGTGCTGCATCCTTGCTCAATATATCAAAATAAGACCCACCTGAAACTAGTATCAAATCAATCAAAGGCACAGGGGCTGGGGATTCGATCCCCTGAGACTGTGCTGGCCTCACCCCTGGAGCACGCTGAGATGACAATTGAGTCTGGGTGTGGTGGCGCACACCTGTAATCCTAGTTTTTGGGAAGCTGTAAACAGGTGGATTGCTACGAGTCCAATCTAGTAGTGAGACCCTGAACACCCTGTAGACCTTTCCCTAAACTAAATAATAAAAACAATTTTTAAAGATTGATCAGGGCCAGGGAGATGCATGAGTGGAATAAGTACTTCCCTGGCAAGTACAAGGGCCTGAGTTCAATCCTCGATTCCTAAAAACAAAATAATAAAGTTAAAAAAATTAACCATAAACTTAATTCTGGTATGGTAATTGACTTAGTTGTTGCTGGTAAGGTTCAAGGAAAAACCTAACAGAGTTTAAGACTAGAGGAATATCGCTTCTCAGCCTTTTGGCTACGATCAAGTCTAGCAAAATTGGTAGATTTCTTTCACCAATCTTTCTCACAGTTATGAAAACAAATTTACTTAGACAAAAAATACATTGAGTGCTACAAACCTTTTCTAAATAAATTACATATTCTGAGATGAGGAAATGTTCAAGAATAGATAGCACTGGTATTGCATATTTAACTCACTATTCTTGAAGAGAGCTTATTGGTACTTTGTTGATATATGACTAAGGACTCCTAGAACCTGTTTTCATAAGCTATTTCCCAGGTATTTGGAGGAACATACAGATGTGTTTCCAGACCCATTATCATAAGGAAGTGAATTTAAAACAAGTACAAGCTGAAGAAACAAGCTGGCTCGAGAACTCTAGCTCTAGGGTGTCTCTATACCCTTTGCCTCCTCCATGTGAACCAAGGTAGTCTGGAGTCCATCTGAGTGGTGATGCACACTTCTGTCCCTTGGTCAGGGCCTCAGTGTTCTCCCTAAAGCACTAAGATCAGACCAGGGAGAATCACAGTGAGAAATCCTTAAGTGAGGGCTAGAGAAAGGGCAGGGTCCCTGCTCCTGACACCACTCATGGAAAAGGAAGACAACATGGAATCTGTAAAGAATTACTTGGACAGAAGTGTTGGAGATTTCCAGTTGAACAACTGAGAAGCTCAAATGCAGGCAGGATCAGACTCAAGAAAAGACTAGGAAAATATGTGCTAAAAAAATTTTTTTTTCTTACCTATACATTCAAAATCCTCCATGAAATGCATTTGATTTTGTAGTAAGAAAAAAATTGAACAAGAAAAAGAAAGGCTTACTATAGTTATGACATAGCAAGAAAAAAGGTCTCTATTCAGAGTACTGATGGTCAGGTGACGCTATTTTCACATTAAGTAGTGCTTCCCCCTACCTCACAAGTGAAGTGTTTAATGTGCTGATGGCCAAATGAAAAAGTGTGAAGAGCTTTCCAGCAATGTAAATTGTTTTAATTTGTAAGGTTACTTTTAAAGAATGATGATTATAGAACACATATGTATACATTTACACATGAACAGAAAAGGGAAAGTAGCATGCACATCTTTCAAAGACCCAAGGCTTTGAGGAGATAGTTTAGATCTAAACTATAACATATGGTATGTAAGGGTACATTGAGCAGTCATTTAGTGCAATATTGTGTGTGTGTGTGTGTGTGTGTGTGTGTGTGCGTGCGCCTGTGTTGATGATTTTGCTATTTATAATATCCCTGAAGAATAGTGCTGTGCTCTCTAGAGTTTTAAAGTACAAGAAAGGAGTAATATACCTTATGTTTCAAAATAAAATTTAGAAAGGAGTGAAGATGTAGCTCAGGAGAGAGTACTTTCTATTGAATGAGAAGCTCTAGGTTCTATTCTTAGTACAGGAAGGAGGAGGGAGGTAGGAAAGCCACAGTCAATCTCTGAAACTTCGCCTGCTTTATGGAAAGCACTCATGGCTGTGGACTTCTCTGGTGGCAGCCAAAGGGCTGCAGTGAGGCAGTACAGGAAAGCAGGTTTCTTCAGCTCCTCTCAAAGCTACACTTCGTATTGACTTAGAAAATTTTTCTTCCCATGGCTCAAGCAAAACTGAGTTTATTTTTCTCCCTGATAAAATCAGCTTAGGTCATAAAATTACAAGGGACTAATATGGTATAACAATTAAACTAGCCACAGTAAAACCTACCTCCCTTAGAGAATAGAAGGAAGTGGGGAGCGTGTGAGTCTGTCATCTTTCTGATCACCTTGGCAACAGCAGAGAGCCAGAGGCTGCAGGCGTGCTCATTCATGCAGCAGGTGTGTATGGAGGAACTTTCCGTAGGGCCCTTCATATGTGGGTCGTAGTCTGCTAAGACTTCATAGTCTTCACTATAAAGATAACTGGACAATGTTACTCTTTACAGTTAAAGGTGAATATATAATGAAAACCAAACAAATTTAATTTAATCAAATCTAGCTAGCTATCTAAATTTTTGAGAGAAGTATAATAGAGCAAGTAATCTTTTTCTGTCCTTATGTTATCACATCAACATCAAATTCTTATTTGCCACTCAGAGTAAAGCTGTGGAATGAATAATTAATTTTTTGTTTCCTAGCTCTGGTTCACATGTTACTGCCCCATAAAGAAGTCAATTTTTAATGTAGCAACAAAGTATTTTATCACCTATTCATTAGATTTCTGAAATTGTATCTATATCTTAAGATCAGTATAATGGAGCCTTTCACTATTTTAATGAGTTTAGTTGATATTCATCAGAACTTAAGTATATGGCTATAGTTAATTGTTACAGTTATTTTTTTATATTTTTTTTATTTATTAGAGAGAGAGAGAGAGAGAGAGAGAGAGAGAGAGAGAGAGAGTGGTGTGTGTGTGTGTGGCCAGCTCAGCCCACCAGAGGGCGGGCTGGCTGGCATGTGGTGCTGGGGGATTGAACCGTGGTCCCTGTGCTTCGCTGAACTTGTTCTAAGTAGGTGCTTTAGACCACTGAGCCATCTCTCCAGCCCCAATTGTTACAGTTATTGAGCTATGAGTATATAACTTCTAGATATTATCTGCTATGGTGCAAGATTAGGTAAAACATAGATTGATTACAGACTCCTTCAAAGGTAGACATGTTCATTACAGTAAACCAACCTGTCCCAACAGATTGAAATACAGTCACCATTATTAAGAATTTATATATATAATGTGAGTACTGTATATATTTTAACAATGTGAATATATAAAACATAATACCTTATGATTTCATGAAGAATAATAGACTCTTTGCTATTTTCTATAACATTTGAACTGATTCAAGATTATTCTTTCGAACACAAATTATCTCCATTCAATACAGCAACAAAATGCTGCACATATATGTGAATATCAGTTAATGTGTCTTTCATGAATACTAGGACAACTTAAGTCTCATAATCTAGACCTTGAAGACACTTCTGTAACCCTGCTCTATTGTATGATAATGATAGTTTTGACTCTAACATTTCACACGTTCATTTACCAGCTGTCTCAAAGTATCAGAACAGCTTTTTCCTCAAGGTAGAACAGCTCATATCTAGTATTTCGACTCACTGAGAAGTAGGGCAAAACAAAAAGAAATAACATTAGAAGCTGCAATAAGATGTAATCTCTAGACTGTAAAATAACTGGAATACAATTTCCACCCAATTAAGTAGCACAGAATACATTCTAATGACGGCATTTGCAAAGATACCAGCAATACTTAGTGAACAAACTGCATGCTGATCCACTAGGTAACCGAGACACCAGCGCAATAAAGTTCCTTCTAAGTGCACTGAATGTAAAAACAAACAACAAAAAGTGTGTAGCAGTCTCACAAAGCCTGTCTTCTTTGTAATGAACTACATAATTACCAAAAGAAGGCAAATGTTCATGGAGATAAAACAGACACCTTCTAACTAACATCTTCATGGAGCTGAGATCTAGCCAGGTTTTGTAAAGCCATAATGCTGTGGAAATCCAGCAGAAAGACAAAATATCAGATTGTTCTACCTCTTGAGAGGACAGTGCAGACTGTGCTGACCATGGATGAGGATATGGTTTATATGCATAGGAAAAAAATCAACCAACAACAATTGAGTCAACCAGCTCACATTCCAATTGTTGGAAATCAATTCCACCTAGTCTCATGAAAGGAGTAACAACAATGGAAAAGTACTTTGAAATAGGCCATCTATCTCCCCTGCTGTAATAAAATATCATTGCAGTTATTAAATAGACAAACCTGAAGCATGTATTTTTACATTGAGGTGCATTTTCTTGTCAAAGTGCTCTCACTTAATAGCCTCATTCAATAAAATAGTTAAACAAAAATGAGCAGCAGGCAGGCTATTCAGCTGGCCATCTAAGAACTTATTTCAACATTTGTGCAAAAGTAATTATGCCAGCAGCATGTTTAACAAAGTGGCCCTTTGAGTTAGACCTGTCTCCATAATGGCAAGCTATGCATGAATTGGGCATATCATAAAATCATTCTTAAATATATAATTCTTTTTAAGTAGGTTTATCACTAAATCAGCAATCTGTTGGCTGAATTGGGTATTACTCTTGTGTATAATGTAACTTAGTATATTAGATATTGTCATAGAAACTTTGTGTTTAGAATGTGTACAATAGAAAAGGCAGGCAGCCCTTACTCTGACCTCCACCAAAGGTGAAATAGAAAAGGAAAGCATCACTATGGTTGAGCCAGTCCTAACCCTGCTACAACAATCTGAGGAGGAGCACTCAGCAACTCAAATCTATTTTCCCAGCCCTCTTGCTCATCTTCTCTGGAGAGGAGGGTTTTCACCAAGGAGATGAGTCACCAGATGGCTATTCATTATGAAGAGATTGTCTTTGAGGGCTACAGCAAAATAAGAGAGAGACTTCTGGGTCCTAGTGACTATCAAGACTTTGAGGATTCCACACATCTATATACCTTGGAAGCTCTTGCTTGTGCAAGAAAATTGAGGAATGAACAGTCCCAGGCTGGAAAGTGTCAGTATATGTTTTGAATAGAATCTTGCTCACTTCCAAGTAGTAAATGAATTGGTCCAAAACTTATCTTTGATGTTGAACTTTGTCCCTTAAACTTCATCCAGAACTGAGAAATGGTCAGGATTTGTTTAGATTATTTATATTATGGCTCCACTATCTGAGACTGATGATCCAGAATTAATTCCAAAAATAAAAACAGTCTACATACATTTTTATTTGTCTTATAGACTATAACAAGGACCCCAAAAGACCACCATTTCATGAAGTATGCTTGCTCTGGGAGCGTAATTCTTTTTTTTTCATAATTTTATTGATAAACAGATAGCAATGAGACAGTTTCAAATCAAATTGCTAAGACAGTTTCAATAACTAACACACTGCGTACATTCTTCTTAGTGGTTAATTGCTGTACAAGATACGGACTTGAGATCCTATTTACAAACACCATTAGAACAAATCATTCTATTCATTAAGAGAATGTAACTATATATCTATCCTAACCACTTTGAATACAAAGATACAAAATGGACATTCATCTGTATACCCCTTTTTTTTGAAGTTCCATTATTTGAATATTATAGGTGTGTAAACTCAGCAAAATATCTAAACTCAGTCCAGTAGCCCATAATAGTATTGGGTCTTCTGTTTAACTGGCAATGTCAGAAATTATTGACCTGAGTCCCCCCAGCTCAACATAACA
>NW_004524662.1:539689-551143 GCF_000260255.1 Octodon degus | reverse complement strand
GGCCATTGCTTGGCCAATGTAGAGTGTAATTCTTTATGGCTAAAAGCCTTGCTAAAGCTAAGAAGATCTTTACTGTTAATTGGCGAAGTGTCAATCCTGCCTGCTGCTTAGGACAGGCTTTAGGAGAGGCTGTGATTTAAGGTGGTACATGTTCCTCTGTTGGCTAGTATCCTAACTAGATGAATTGATGTAAACAATGGATATGGAAGCATAATTGTTAGAGATAATTGATGGTTTCCATGGTGTGCAATCCAAGTAGAGGAGTTTATAGATGATTACAAAAAGGCAACAAGGCTTTGTTGTGCAACATGTTTTTTTAGGAAAGCAGGCATGAGGATATGTTATGTTCATTTTTGTTGCCAACTGATGCCAACTTGCATAACCTTTCAAATCTTTGAATGATTATTTTCTGAGAAAACTTAATTCTTTATTTTCTGTTGGTCTATGTACAGGTAAATTGGTTTCCATGACCGGATGGCTTTCTGTTTTCACCACCCAGGTCAGAGAAGTCACTTCTGAGTATGAGTCTGTACTCGGTGTCATCCATAGAAAAATGCTGGCTAGTAAAAAATGCCAGTTGAAATTAACAATGTTTTGCAGAATGTGATTGAAATTATCAACCTCTTTAAATCATATTCCTTTAACTCACATCTGTGTAGCTATGTGAGGAAAGAGATGAAAGCACACATATCATTGCTCATACATCGAATTGGGATGGCTTTCTAAAGTAGACCGCTGTCCAGAGTTTTTGAAACACTCTAGAAATTTCTTTTAGCAAAATAGTCACCACTAGCAGCATATTTAAATGACTCAAACTGTACTTAAAACTTGGTTATTCATGTAATATGTTCAACCTGATTAAGAAACTCGGTTCAGGGGAGAATGAAAATTGTGCTCAAGTCAGCAGATAAAGTGGCTGCATTTAAATCCAGACTGAGTAAGGCTTTCTCAAAATAGGAAGGGAATAAAGATATGGAGGGAGATAGGAGGGAAAAGAGTAGAGAAAAGAATGGAAAAAGAGCTAAGATGTGTTATATACATAGGCCAACGCCATGAGAAAAGTAATAATTATGTAAAACAATTATGCCATAATAGAAGAAAAAGAGACCATAAAGATCCCAACTAGAACTGCTGGCACGATTATTGAACACTAGGACATTTACATGTTCTAAACATTAACAGAAAGTTTGAAAAAGATGGAACCAGATCCTCCTTTCTCCCATCTGGTAAATGAAAACCCTTCTCAACTTTCAAAACAGTCTGAGCATTACTTTCAAGCAGCAAAAGATCCCTGAACTGGCAAGAATGGATCCATTTTCAATAATCCAGGAGAATAGACTTAGTCTGTGCAAAAAAGGATCAGCTGCTTGAAATCACAAATAACAATGGCCTTAAGAGTATGTTTACATCGTTGATCACTTTCCTCTGTGGCCCCATAATCTCCTTGATCAGAAAATTTGGGACACTACTGAGTTACAGGATGTTACAATACAGGTTCTCTTATGTCCTGAGTCCTCACTGACTTTGAAGGGCTGGGGCCACAATGTTGGCTATCCTTGTAGACCTTCTTTTTCTCTATTTTTTTGGTTTTCAAACTTAGGTTATTGACCCTCCAGAAGAGTAGTGAGGGTCACTACACTAAATAGTTAAGATAGATATACAGCTACTTTCTTTTAGTTCAATGAGAAGAAAGACTTGTACTAATAGTGTTTAGACAAGATATCATACCTGAATCTTGTACTATGAATAAATACTATGAAGACAACAATATGCAATGTTTTAATTATTGTAACTGTCCTACTAACAGGTTTTGAAACTGTTTCAATGCTATTTCTTTCTCAATAAAATTAATAAAGAAAAAAGTATGTTTAAAACAAATTCAAATATCAATGTTCTCTGAATTAAAGTTAAGGTGAAATATTCTGAGCTTGCCACACAAACACCAATATCCAATATAATAGTTTCTATTTCCAATATCCTATCTTTGTGAAACAGAGTTTTCTGCATGACAGCAACCAAAATGAGATTACAGAGGAGGATGGACACAAGCAACATTTTCAAAATCTCTATTTCCCCTCACCTCCAAGTGGGACTGTCCAGTTGCAGGAAAACAAGATCAGTGAGTCTGCACTGTGGCAAGTTGGATAGTTATTTCATTGTATATTCTGAAATAATAATATAAATAAAGTACACAGTAAATGTAATGCACTCAAATAATCCTTTACATCAGGTCCTTAAAAAATTATCTCTCAAGAAACTGGTGTCTGGTACCAATAGGATAGAGACCCCTGGTCTATAAAGTTATGTTGAAAAAAATAATGTTTTAGAAATCACAGACTACCATACAAATGCCAAGAGTTTGAAATGTTACCCTTTATTTTAAGGAATGGTTTAATTATATAGCTATGTGAAAAATAAATGGGGTCATTTTCTTCTGATTCTATATCTAATAGTCTTAAGCAAAATTATTTAACAAGCATGTAATTATTTAAGTTTCTCAAAGCAAAATTTAATCAACTTTTCAGGGGCATCATTCAGATTAAGAGGACAGAGTGTTCAGGCTTATTTTTACCTTTGCTTGTGAGTAGCTCTCAGTGGTCTCTTTGGATTAATGTTTTAAATGTTGCACTTACTATAAAATGAACTCAAAGACCTGCTAGAAAAGCACAAAGACCTAATACTTTTCATATTTTCTAAATGAAGCTGTGATAGTCTATTTTTTCTTTCTTCTATAAAAATCAACATGATTTGCTATGCTTTGCTATCAGTCATTTTATTTATTTATCTGATGAGTTAAAGAAAATCCCTTAATATCTTAGATATGGCTGGATCTCTCATTTTGTGTCTTTGCAAGGGACCATGACAATCCATTTGTTTCACAAAATGAATCATTTGAATGAATCTGACACTGTTAAAGTACTACCACCTTTTTTTAATGTATGCATTTTGTACAGGGTCTCGCTACACAGCTCACACTTGTAATAATCCTCCTGTTTTCAGTCTACCCAGTGCTGGGATTACAGGCCTGCGCTACCATGCCTGATCTCGGTGGCTAGCTTAGCATACCTGGGGGAGGGGCCAGCATGCATGTGGTATTGGAGATCAAACCAATCAGACACTTAGTCTGCTGAGCTATCTTGCCAGCCCAGTACTACCACTTTTAACAAAGAAGCATCTCTGTTGAAATATTAATATTTACCCAGGAGATTCTTGACTGAAAGATGGGTTACAGATAGAGGTACATGAGTAGGTTGCAAAAACTTCAGATACCAGCTACCCAGAGCTAGCCCAGATTCCTATATTAGCAGCAGCAACCACAAGACAGTTCCCACTTCGGATTTTACAGCAGGGACTTAGAGCCCTACAGATGCCCAATCCATTAGCCAAAGCAGGACAAGATTTGGCATCTCTACCTTCATCTTATGTCTGTCACATTTTTAACCTTACAGTTTGGGGTTAGATCCCTGCTCAGCTCTGTGCATAGACATAGTAATCAGTTTAGAAGTGTTTAGCTAAAAACTAGCAATACAAAGTTTATTGTCCCTAAGCTTACTGAACCTATCTCATCTCTCTTTAAGACTGAGGATACCAAAAGTAATCAAAGTAATTTGCAGGACTTACAGGAACATTCGATTACCTGTTTTTACAACTGTCCCATTCATCACTCCCTGGAGTGATGCTTGAAAGACACCAGCAGTGTTCTAGACAGGATGTCACCTCACATTCCACAAAAAGCAAAGCCTCAAAAATCACCCCAAGATGAGGTCTCCCAAAGCAGAAGCAATTACTCTGTTATGGGAAGTAAAGCGGCCTTCCAAAGCAGGCTTCATCATTTCATAACGGGAACCAAATTGCTCCCTCAGGTGGTGACAGCTCTCCTACAACCTCTCAGAACCACGTCCCAGGATGTGGGTCAAGCAGACTACAGCTTCATCAGGATTTCCTATCCCAGCCAAATTAGGAAACCCCTGGGTAGGCAAACCCATAACCCTTACTTTGTTTCCTTTTTCTGCAAACATAAAGGCTTTGTCTACCCTGAAGAAATAGATTTTCACCTCTTTGTGCTCCCAGCATGGGAATGTCTATTAAAGTTCCTTTCCTGACCTTGACCACTGCACATCTCACTGACTGGCATTTGGGGACCAGTGATTGACTTTACCTGTTGGGAGCCCAGGAGCTGGGGGCTTTCATCCTAAAGGTCTGGGCTCAGCAATAGAAGCAAATTCAGAGTTTCCTAGACCACCCATAGTCTGCCCTTCAGATTTGAAAATTCACCAGGACACCTTGTAGAACTTGGGGAAATATTGTACAGGGATACAAATCAGAACCAGCCACCAGAAGAACAGCTCAGAGTAAGGTTTGGGGGAGCTCTGCCCTTGAAGTTGGAACTTTCCTCTGATATGAGAGGACACATACCCTTCAGACACATGGATGTGTGGCAATATACAACCATGGAAGCTCACCTTTAATTTCTCAAGGATTTCCTGGGGTTTCAAGATTAATTGAATGATTGACCCTGAGATTGAACTACACAGTATCTCCAGCTCGCTGATCATTCCTTGAGGTATTGTGGTGCTCAGAGTTCCAGTCCTCTACTCAAATGGTTGGTTTTTCAGTATGGCCAAACCCCATCCTGAGACACTGCATTGAAGTAAACCATTTAGAGGTCTTTCATGAATAATGAAATCCTACTAGAAAATTAAGGCAGCTAGTGAAGCTAGTGTCAGCCACTCAGTAACATGAAAGGGCCTGGAAGAGGGAGAAGTGAAATTAGATAGGCAATGTGGGGGAGGGATATGTACAAATTATATGGGGCCTAATAGATCATTGTGAGTTGGACAGGTTCTCGTTTTGTGAATTCATTGAAGGAAATTCCAACGGTTTAGAGGAATGGGAAAGAAAGGTTAACCAAAATCCTTATTGAACAAGGACCTATGAAGTCCTTTTCTTAGTAAATTATTCTACAGTCAGTTTTGAATATTTGGGAGAAATAATACTGTAGCATTAAGATAAACTCACATTTATCCTTGCCCACCTTTGTCTTCAAATTAGGCAAGATACTGTTACTAGTTACCAAAAAAAGAACAAACCTTTCTATTAGGAAAAGTGTTCCTATAAAATTTTTACTTCATACAAATTTTATTTCAAGTATTAATGAACACTTTATAAATACATTTTCCAAAGGAATATGTATATTGTCACCCATGTAATATATCATGGTAATAATATGAACCAGGTTCCAGAGTTAGACCTAGATACAGATTCCAAACCTGTATATAGATCCTAGATCTGCATTCATTTCTGAAATGGAAAATACATTAAATAATTTGGCATGATCAAATAAGATAGCATAATCTTTAACTTATATGAAGGTATAGGATAGAGATTCTATTATAATTGCTGCTCATTATATAAATGAGATAAAATCACATATATATATGATTGATATCATATTTTATAGATATTTCATATGTATAAAGTTCCTGAGAAAAACAGAACTAAATTTCTTATTGAATAAAACTTTTATATACTGACATCTAGTTGTAGCTCATAAAATCCCAATGGGAACTGGTATGTGTCAGAATATATGGAAATATTCAAACTCACATGCTAAGTTTCAAGCTCCTTAAATTTCCTAAAATCCTCTTCTTGTCCATTCTTCCTCCTTTTACAATATGCCCATGCACTGGTTTATTCACTTTACTGGTATTATAAATCAAAATGTATCATTGTATGTCATATAATCTTTCCATTTCTTCATTAAAAATATTTATTGAGCATATATTATGTGTTAGACACTTAAGTGTTCCCAACCAAACAAATGTCTGTTAGCAGTAAAAATAAAAATCCTTTCTCTTAAGGAAATTATATTCCAGTGAGAAAGATAGATAACCAATAAGATAAAAAAATAAAATCTATAGTGCTCTATACTTTCAATCAATGAAATTTAATCTAGAAATATGGAGATAATGACAATGGGGTGATAGCAAATGTAAGTACTGTTGCTTATGAAGCTACAACCCAAGAATGCTAAAGAGAAAAATATGGGTTGATCCAAGAGAAAGCCTCTCCAGGCAGAAATGCCACTGAATACAAGGGCTCTGGGACAGGAGACTTCCTGTGTTGTTCATAAGGCAGCTAGTGAAGCTAGTGTCAGCCACTCAAAGTAATATGAAAGGGCCTGAAGGAGGGAGAAGTGAGATTAGATAGGCAATGTGGGGAAAGGATATGTACAAATTATATGGGGCCTAATAGGTCATTGTGAGTTGGACAGGTTCTTATTTTGTGAATTCATTGAAGGTTTTAAGCATAGGGATGACTTGCATTTTAAATGGTTTATGGCTGACATGCTCACAGCAAACTGAAATGGAAACAGCAGACAACTAGGGAGATGATTTAAGATGCTATTAAAATAAATCAGGCAAGAGATAAAAAATAGTTTGGACTATAGTGGTAGTAGGGGTATTGGTATGGAAAGTGGTTAACTTGCAGGTATATTTTATATATAGCATGAACCGCATTTGATGACATAATTTTTTGTGAGATTTACAAGAAAGAAAACCAAGATATTTACTTGAGCAGCATGAAGAATAGAGTCATCATTGACTAAGATGAAAGACAAAGAAGCAAACATGGAGAAAGGAAAAAAGGAGGATGAAAACACACCCAGCATTCTAGCCTAGATTTACCTAATTCCAAACTGTATTCTTAAGGATAAATTACATTTCATCTTTAATTGACTGGACACCTATAATGGTGCAAGGACAATGGCTTGCACTTTTATTTTACCTATTTCAAGAGTCTGATGATGATGAAAATAACAATTGAGTCCTCTGTGTCTTTTACACAATCATAGGGTGAGATACTATTCTTATCCACATTTTACTAATGAAAAAAGAGAAGTAACTTTCCCTTGTGTACATGGTCAGTAAGTGAGAGAACCAAGAGTTTAACCAGTCAATATAGCTCCTAAGTTTGGAGCAAGATCATCTAAGAGATGTAGGAAGACCAGGAATCAAAGGGCTTGTCAGCTCTTGGAGGTTATATGGTGATTACTGACCTTTAACTTTTGTTCTTTTAAAGGCCTTTGGCCAAAGTGTTTGTAGAATAGCATTCTTAAGCATTTGGTGAAGAGGAGATGAGCATAATAACAGAATTGATGATGATGGTCTGCTCTTTTACCTATTTTAAATTTTAAAATAATCTAAATATCTCTGTATGTTTGTGTGTGTGTATGTACATGCATGCATGAGAGAGAGAGAGAGAGAGAGAGAGAGAGAGAGAGAGAGAGAGAGAGAATTTTAGCTTCATTTCATTAACTTATAGGACTGTCATAATAAAGAATGACAAATTTACCCGAAATAACATTTAGTACCTCTCAATCCCAAGACTAGAAATTCTAGAAGTCCAGACCAAGTGTCATCAGGGCTAATTTCTTATGAGGCCACTTTTATTGACATATGTGATGGGTGACTTCTTTCTGTGTTTTCATATGATGTTCCCTATCTGTGTGTTTGTATCCTCATCTCCTCTTCTTATCAGGACACCAATTCTACTGGATTCAGACCCATCCTAATGACTTCATTTTTTCTTGATAAACTCTTTAGAGATCCTCTCTTCATAGACTACCACACTGTGAGTTATTGTACTTTATGACTTCAACATAGGAACTGGGGCGAACATACAAATAAACTTATAATAGTTACCTAACTCTGTTACTTAAAATTCCTTCCCAACAGAAGTTGAAAAATCTCTTCCTTAGTGAATCTTCAAGATAGATTCTAAATTTCTGTCAATAGAAAGCATCCATCTGATGGCACCAAGCACTCTTTCACTTAGTTATCCTTTCCCTTTGCCCTGGTTTTCTCTCCAGTTCTGAAGATAGCCACAGAAACTCTACTGCTCTCAGAAAATAGCTGTGAATTTCTAAGGAAGAGTACTCCATCAAGACAATGTTAAGTGGGGTGAGGGAGATAGCTCAGTAGAATAAGCGCTTGCCTGGCAAGTGCAAGGTCCTGAGTTCAATCCCCGGTACTGAAAAAAACAAAACAACAACAACAAAAAGATAATGTTAAGTCTATTTGAGGTATTATTTTGCAACAAATTTGATTAATCCTTAACAAATTAATCAGCTGCTGCTTTTTGTTGGTGGGGACAATGCCTTTGTCCTCTTATTGGGAATGCCAAAGCCTTTAAGAACAATGACAGATAGTGAGGTTAAGCTTAACAGCCTACATTGTTCAATAATAACAGCAAGCTTATCTTCTGGATGGTTAACAACTTAAGTTTGCAGACCAAAATTAGAGAAAAAGGAGGGCTGCAAGGAAAGCCAACATTTTGGCCCTAGCCTTCTAAGGTCAATTAAGACTCAGGACATATAAGAACTTGTACTGTAACGTCATGTAACTTGGTAGTGTCCCAAATTTTCTGATGAAGGAGATTATGGGGCCAAAGAGAAAAGTGAATTATGATGTAGAGTGTGCCTAAGGAGAGTCACCTGGAGAGAAAACATTCTCTCAGGATTTCATAGAGAGCACATTGGCCAAGCAATGGCCGTGACTCATCCACATGGCTGACACTGACAAAGGTTCTACAATCTGAGGTACAGGATCTCAGGATAAATCCTGAGGGGATTTCACTGACCTTATCAGACCCAAAGCTACAACTCTTGTTGCATAGGTCCTGCTTTACCTTGGTCTTAACCATCCAGAAGAAAAGTGCAAAAATGAAATATAAGAAATAAAGCCATGCTGTTATGTTGAGCTGTCAGGGACGCAGGTCAATAATTTCTGACATTGCCAGTTAAGCAGAAGACCCAATACTATTATGGGCTACTAGACTCTTTTAGAATATTTTGCTGAGTTTACCCACCTATAATATTCAAATAACGGAACTTAACAAAAAAAGGGTATACAGATGAATGTCCATTTTGTATCTGTGCATTCAAAGTGGTTAGGATAGATATATAGTTACATTCTCTTAATGAATAGAGGGATTTGTTCTAATGGTGTTTGTAAATAGGATATCAAGTCCGCATCTTGTACAGCAATTAACCACTAAGAAGAATGTAAGCATTGTGTTAATTATTGAAACTGTCCTACCAATTTGATTTGAAACTGTCTCATTGCTATCTGTTTATCAATAAAATTATGGCAAAAAGTACAATGAATTAATTGTTTTATTCATTTGAAGAGATAAGATTTCTAGTGATTTTATCTATGAAGGTTAAACTTTAATATACTTTATGATTGAGAAAAAGGTAAAACATTGCCAGAAGAGAAGTATATTTAGCTCTGCTGAACAATGAAGATAATGATTACCACCTGTAACTATCAGGGTTTTAAGAGAAAAATAGATAGAGCACAAGACTTACAAGTGTATAAAAATTATAAGATTATTGTTATAATTTCTATTATTCTTATTATTCTAATAAGATTATTCTTATAATTTCTATTAATTTAGAATAGTCAACTACAGAGTTGGATGAAGGCCTGTGCAGAAGGGGTCTACACACTTGAGACTGAAAGTCTCAGTCTATGGTCTGGGGTTCATTGCAATGCTCCATGCAAGTCCATAACAGGAGGCAGATGGGTCTGTAATGGGAGGTTGAAGATTCTATGATGGAAGATGTGAGGATAGGAGGTAGTAGCCAAAGAGTCTGCACTAGAACGCAGGAGATGAACATCCAAGCTGAAGGCGAAGACTAGAGTTCCTCTGAAGAATGGAAGCAAGTTCATCTACTCTCATTTCCCCCTTATACTGTCCAGTTAACAAGCTGCCCTAGGGTGGGTCCTGTAGAACTGCTGAGCCAATTCAGTTTAGGTTCTAAACTTCTCAAAATGACACAACCAATCAACCATTACACCACTTATTTAGCACCAACTTAGTGCCAACTTCTAGGGTGTTATGTATGTCTCATCCTTTGATGTTTACAAATGGGATGTATTTTGCTATTCTTTGCAATTATTCCAGGGTTTTAGGTGTTGTCTAATTGATTTGACTGAGGGATATAATGTAAACATCACTTTCTATTTCCCTATGAACTTTTCTGAACAATTTAATATAAAACAATAGACACTGGGAAAAGGGAAGAACTTATTCAAAAGGAAAGAGTTACTGAGTTGACAAGAACAGGAGAGGGAGTAGGGGAGATGTATCTATGTATGCAAGCAGGATGGTTTGGACAACTGTACTGTGCATTGTTGCTGGTCTATGGGAAAGAGGTGATGATATTTAATTTGTTTTGTCTCCTTTGTTCAATTGTGTACACTTTTTCTTTTCTTAATTTCTTATGCATTTCTTTATTCTTTCTTTCTTTTTCCAATTTTACATGCATTTATCTGGTAATATGAATAACTGGTTGGAAGACAACACTGGATATTACAACAAATATTGTGCAATTCATATTACTTTGTTAAGTAAAATTTTGTGTCACTTGAAATTTTTCTGTGACACAAAATTTGTACTCTCTTCAAGAATAAAAAAATTAAATTAAATGTTTTGGGAAGAGTAGAATCATTTGCATGAGAGTTAGATAAGTGACCACATAGCACAGCACATGTGAATGAAAAGCTGGAGGATCTATGCATTGTGCGGTGTTCTGTAATATTAGTAGTATTCAGAAACAAAAGTAAATGTTAATACAATGAAGTCATTATAAATATATGAAGTCATTATATATATGAGGTATATATATATATATATATATATATATATATATACATATATATATATAATGAATCTTTAAAAACATCTGGCTAAGTGTAAGATGCTAGTCAAATGACCATATACCCCTGGATTGCAATTATTTAAATGCATGCCCAACAAATGGCTAATCTATAAAGAGAGAAAATAAATCAGTGGTTCTCTGGGCTTAGGATGGGCACAACAAATGGCTGAGGGTGGTCATAAATCTTTGTGGAGTAGTATAAATGCTTTACAATTGGACTGTAACAGTGGTCAAATGACTCCAAATTTACTAACAGTCCTTGCAAGTTAACTTGAAAATGGATTGTTTATCTGTGTAAATCAATCCAGTTGTTGATTTCTTTAAAAGGAGCTATATGGCCATTGTGGTCAAAATGCTCCCATGTGTCAAGATAAGTCAAGCATCTCTGGAACCACAGGGAAGAAAGCAGCAAGAGGTGCTTCTTCTGTGGCAGGGGACAGGGACACAGAAACTGAGGGGAGAAGCATTTTCTTTACTCTGTGCTGTTTTTTTTTCTTTTTTGCTGTAATTTTATTGATAAACAAATAGCAATGAGACAGTTTCAAATCAAATCGATAGGACAGTTTCAATAATTAACACACTGCATACATTCTTCTTAGTGGTTAATTGCTGTACAAGATGTGGACTTGACATCCTATTTACAAACACCATTAGAACAAATCATTCTATTCATTAAAAGAATGTAACTATATATCTATCCTAACCAAATTGACTACACAGATACA
>NW_004524662.1:523744-534079 GCF_000260255.1 Octodon degus | reverse complement strand
TGCTTCTTTACTTCAGATGCTATGAGTTCTGAGAGTTCTTCTTTTATTTCAGAAAAGAATTGCACTCTGATTACCTCTATATCTTTCTTCTGTTGCTTATTTACTATCGACACTATTAATTCATGCATTTCAGCTGAGCTTGTGTCCTCCGCATTTTTCTGGGTGGGCATTGGGTTTCCTCCATGTTTCTGCATTTGATTCTTTACTGCAGATGCTATTAATTCAGGGATTTCTTTTTTTATTTCCAATCTGAGTACCTCTATACCTTTTTGCAGCTGTTTCTTTGTTTCAGAAGCCGTTGATTCATTGCTTTCAGCTGTGTGATTCCCAATTTGTTCTGTGTTAGTGTCCTCTGCATTTGTTTTTGGTGGGCTTGGGTTCTGAGGTTGCATTTTGTTCCTTCTTGTCTTTTTGTGTAGCACTGTCTTCTGACCTTTGTTGTAGATCTTCGTTGTAGTTATAATCTTAGCACGTACTGAAGTTCAGGTGCAGATCTACAAAGTTTGGATTTATCCAGCTGTGCCTGGCTTGAGTCTGGCTGCTGTGCTCAGCTCCTTCCTGCTGCTGCCCTTAAGGGTGAACCTGTTGTGCCCCTCTGGCAAGATGTTCTGCTCCTGGACTAGCTGGGTGGTTCTATCCTCTATACTCTCTGCAGGGATTATAGCTGCAGGGTTACACCCCAGGCATGTATGCCAGGCCTGAGCTGAGCCTGGAGGGGACAAGGTAGAGTAGTGGGCAGAGGCAGCTCCCCTACACACTCACTGGGCCTGGGCTAGGACTGGGTCTGGGGCTTCCCGGAAGGCGGCAGAAATTCCTACTTGGCGGGAGGGCTGCTGAGGTGCTGCAGAGTGGTGTGGGGTGTCCCAAGGGGGTTGAAGAGGGTCTCACCCATGCTGAGCCTGGGCTGGGACAAGTGGGCTGTCCTGCCGACCCAGGGTAGCCCGAAGCTCTCCCACACACTCACAGGACCTGGGTAGGACTGGGTCTGGGGGTTCCAGGAATGTGGCAGATATTCCTACTTGGCAGGTGGGGTGGGGGCGGTGCTGCGGAGTGGTGTGGGGCGTCCCAAGGGGGTGGAAGAGGGTCTCTCACCCATGCTGTACCTGGGCTGGGACGAGTAGTCTGTCCCGCCGGCGCAGGGTAGCCAGAAGCTCTCCCACACACTCAGCGGACCTGGGCTAGGACTCTGTGCTGTTTTTTTTTTTTCTCCTTGAATTTTATACCACATCCATATCATCTCTATTGAGAAATAGCGTTAAGCTTTTTGCATCTTTTAGTTACAAGGAGACACTTGGCTGCTGCTGATTGTGAGGGCATTCACACTAATGGGGTCATTGTAAAGGACACCCTAACAGAAAAACGCCGCATTATCTGTTTTCAAAAACAACCACTTTTGCATTGTGGAATGATACTGATTTGAGTGCCAATATCCTAGAATCAAGGGACTTGAAAGGAACAGTATTCAGAAGCTGAGATAAAGATACCCACATATTTCATTATAGTGAGCAGCTGAAAGCTGAAGGCAGAAAGTGAGGCCTTTATTTTTTAGATACAGGAATGATTACCCAGAGGGTTTTTGGTAAAAACATATTATCCATACTTCATTATATTTTAGTCATTTTGTCATCATCTGCTTATAAATGGATACTGTAAATGTTCAAAAGCAAATTGTTGGAAAAATACACTCAACTTGCCAACTTTAACATTTTTTTCTTCAAGTTCTCTAATTTACAGTACTTTTTGGAATATAAGTAGATCTTTATATGGATGCTTTTTCTATATTGCTAAATTAATAAATAATTGCCAAGCTTCTGCTCCACTTAGAAACCTTGTTCTAATTCATCATGACAGGTTAAATCCTGTTGTAATCAATTTCTTAGTAATGAATGTTTTCGTCATCTCAAAGATTTTCAAGTCATATTCTGTAGCTTATATATTATGTCTTATATTGAACACAACGATCTCACAGAAAATGAAAGCATTTGAGCATCCCCTTAAAACTTGTGGTAATGAAATTTCAAGATGCTGGATGAAGGAGAACATCCAGTAAATTACTCATACTTGAAAATTATGTCCTTGAGAAAATGAGTGTTCAGTGTTTAATGTGAATATCTGCTTTCTATTACCTGCAATGTGTGAATAAAGGCAAAGATGCTAAAGTTTCTTTTCTTTGCCACTAATACCTGTTTAAAACTTTAGTGCTCAATTATGACTATCTTCAGAAGCTTGGAGTATGGCAACATAATCTAAGAATATATTAAATGATGTTCTCTAAATGGAAGTTCTCTTTCAACATTGGAGACCCAATCAAATTTTATTGCCTACTTTCTAATTCTTAGGCTAGATTAGGAATAAAAGGTAAAATAAACAGATAATATTTGTCCAAGATCTAAAGAAAAGCAATACGAGTGTAGGACAGGTCCTTGGAAATATTGTGATGTGATATCTACTGATTCACATAAGAGCACAGGTTCAGAGTTGCCTAGAGTTCAAATTCTAACTTAACCATTAAGTAGGTTGTGTGATTAAATTGAGCAAAGTTACTAAAATTCTTTACAATTTAATTTACTAGGATCTAATTCAAAGGGATTTGCAAGCACTTATAAAAATAATACATATATGGTACATAGAAAAATCCTCACTCATTTCTGGGCAAAGTCATGGTTTTAGTGCAAGTTCTAGAATGTACATCAAGGGGGCCGAGAGATGGCTCAGTAGGATAAGTGCTTCCCTGGCAAGTGCAAGGGCCTGAGTTCAATCTCTAGTTCTGAAAAAAAAAAATCAGAATGTACATGAAAAAGAGAGTGAGTTTGCCTTAAAACCAGATGCTTTCATTTAAACATGGTCATGAATTCAAAGTCTTTCCAGACAGTCAAAAAGGTGCTAGAGAGATAACTATAGATTTCTCTGAATACTGACTGAAGGACTCAGAATTATATAAGGAGGAAAGTTTGCTTAGAGATTTTAAACTAGGAAAGTAAATTTTTATCAGATAGTTAAACATCTGAGCCTGAGTTTCTCACCCGTTGTGTGAGTGAGCGTTCCTGTGCACAGGACACAGTACCTAGCTCTCACAACTGAAAGGAGAGGAGGTTTAATTCGGCTTGTTCTTTCAGGAGATTATGTCTGTGATCACCAAGGCAGGAATAACGATAAAAGGCTGTGGGGGAGGAGAGCTGTCTAGTTCACGGAAGTTAGAAACAGCAGGAGAACAATTCAGAGAGGAAAAAGCCAGGGACTAGATGCAGCACCTGAGGTCTCACCTCCATAACCCATGACACACCCTGAAGTCGCTGCCCAAATCCCCTGGGCATTCTTAATCTAATCATTTGCTAGATCAGGATGAATATTCACACCTATGAAATAGATAATGATAACAGCATGTCAGTGTGAGCATTCAGTTGGGTCGTAAGGCTAAATCCATAAAACAGTACTTGTTGCATGTGAGCACCCAGTAAATAACTGTAAGTCTTTCTAGAAGACTGCTGTAACTATAGGCATGTTTTGCAGAATGGAGGACAAGAACGTAACTAACACCCAAAGCAGATTGAGCATACACTGTTCATGGGGAAAGAAGGCATTTCTGAAACCTGGAACAGTAAATTAAGAGGGAGACAGCTATTGCAAGGGCCAGGTAACCACTAAGAGAGGTGATTGCGAACAAGTGATCAGGTAAAACACACATGCGCACACTCGCATGCACGCTTGAATTCAAGGAGACTGTTTAGGGATCAAGGAAGAAAAAAAAAGAAGAGGAGGGGAAAGAAGGAGAAAATAAATACAGTGAATTCCAGATGGTAGAGTGGGTGGAAGAGAGAATGAAAATAGATGAATTAGAGATAAACAACGGCTACAGCAAAGCAAACGAGGAAAAAAAGCCACATGATATTGCTAGGTAAATGTGGTCAAAAAGATTATTCTAGCCAAGACTAACATCCCCTGATCGAGAGCTGAGCAGCAAGGAAAGCACCTACAGAAACTGGGTCAGCAGAGAGAAAACAAGGAGCAGCCCCAGGAATGGGTATGGCCTCCCCCATGTGATACAGCACAGGCGGTTTGAGGGACCAACACAGTGGGAGCAACGAGTGGAACGGGAAGGAAATGGGCCCTGAAGCCCCTAAAGTGCTAATCATGATACGTTTATTACATTAAGAAATTAATATGCTGAGCTGTAAAAGGCTCAAGCCAACAACTTCTGACGTTGCAAGTCTTGCCGATAACCCACTACTATTATGGACTACTGGACTACATTGGATTATTTTGCAGAATTCATGTACCTATAATATTTGAATGGCAATAGAATACACATCTCTGAAAAAAGTAAATAAAAAGGGGATATAAATGAAGGACTATTTTGTAGTAATATGTGTGTGTGTGTGTGTGTGTGTGTGTGTGTAAAATAGCATAGATATACAGCTACTTTCTCTTAGTTCAATGAGAAGAAAGTTTTGAACTAATAGTGTTTAGACAAGATGTCATGTCTACATCTAGTACTATGAATAACTACTATGAAGACAACAATATGCAATGTATTAATTATTGTAACTGTCCTACTAACCTGTTTTGAAACTGTCTCATTGTTATTTCTTTCTCAATAAAATTAATAAGAAAAAGAAACTAACATCAGCATACTGCTATTGACTAAACTACTGATTTATTTTCACTAATATTTTTATTCCATTCCAATGCCCAATTAAGGAACCCACTGTCTTAATCAATTGTTCGTTATATACCTGAGATAATCAGTTTATAAAGAAAACAAAGGGAGACATTATTTTTATTCACTACTTTGGGAGTTTCAGTCCATGATCTGTTGCAGTCACCTCTCTTCACTGTTATCTAGCCCTTGCACAGCTGTCTCCCTCTTAGTTTATTGTTCCAGATTTCAGAAATGCCTTCTTTCCCAGGGATAGTTTATATACAATTTACTTTGCATGATAGTTATGTTCTTGTCCTCCATACTACAAAACATGTATATAGTTATAGTATCTATGGGGCCATAGAGCCCTAATAAGTGGGGCAGAGAACCCAAATTAAAAACACACAAACAATAAGTACAAGAAAGAGGAAGAACATGTATAATAAAACATGTATAGAACATGTATAATATGTATAATAAAACATGAAGAACATGTATAATAAAAAATCTGGAGATAAAACATAAAAGACCCTCAAAGAAAAGAACTGGATTTTTTAGTGCAAAAACTAAGGCTAATGGGGGAAAAGAGATATATTTTCCTGATAGAATAATTCTAAAAAATGTGTGGATACTTCCTGTCTAGGAAAGAGATCTTAATTACTAGCCCTCTTCCCCTCCAGGGTTGTACTTAGTGACCTGCTCTTATAACACAGTATAAGAAAACCCTGAGAAACATTACCCCAGCTGGGTAATAGAGGTGACTGTCAGGTTCCTGCTGTACAATGTGATGAAAAGTTGTATCAAACTCTATGCTAATCATTCCAAGATCAATAATTTCATCCTAATCGTGAGAAAAGTGTCAGACAAATACAGGCAAGAGACATTTGGTAGCATCCCTGACCAATTTTTCTTAATTGTCAAGGTCACAAAAGACTAAAACATTGTCACAAACCAGAAGAGACAGAGGTAGGGGATGAAAACAATGGTAATTGCTGCACTAAATTTAGTCCTAAACAAAAAAAAAGGACATTAATGGAAAAATGTCTGAAATCTAAAATTAAAGAATTGGGCTAATACTGGTTTCTCAGTTTTGATGATGTCCTATGGTAGTGTAAGATGCTAAAAATAAGGAAGACACAATGAAGGATGTCTATGTGAGAGCTCTCTATACTATCTGTAACTTCTTTGTAAATGCAAAATTATTCTACATTACAAGTCATGTCAAAGGGCCTCAGGAGTCAGCAGATGTACCTCCCAGTGGCCATATAGTGATAAAAGTGCTCTAAAACCTGGAAAAAAGGTAAATGCTCATGATTCCATGCAGATATGAATAAGTGATTGAAAAAGAAGTTACTTGGGGAAAGAAAACAGTTCCTTATAGGAGAACTATAATTAATAAATACAGAATAAATTAGAGAAATAGAAAAGACCATTGAGCCATCAATGTAACTATCACAGGTATGTTTAATCAATGAAGACAGAAATTAGTGAGTGACAGTTTATGGAGAAACAGGATTTTTGCATAGCCTGAAATAGCTTCCCCTAAATGTCTAATTAAAAAGCAGAAAACTTTTAATTACAATGGAGAAAACTGTCGGGTGCTATCTAAACCAAGTGATCAAGTTTTTTTATACATCATGTCATAAGAAGTGAGCTAGCATCAGGCAAACTCAAAGTGGAGATATGCTGCAAAATACCTGGCCAATACTCTTCTGAAGTATGAAGAACATGAAAGAAAACAGAAAGCAAAGAAACTGTCACAGATGAGAGGCAACTGAAGAGACACCACACCACTAGGTGTTGCAGTTTGGATTTGTAATGACCAAATTACCACATGTTAAAAGGTTTAGTTCCCAGCCTAGTCCTTTTAGGGAGGTGGTAGAGCCAAAGAGATCTGGGGTTCACTCAGAGAAGACCCTCAAAGGGCGTATTGGAAGCCTACTCTCTTCTTAACTCTCTGTTTTGCTTCCTCCCTATAAGCAGAGAATAATTATTGAATATGCATGACTTGAAGAAGAAAGTTCATCTCCAATTTAACAAGTTTAATAGTCCTACTAACCTGTTTTGAAACTGTCTCATTGCTATTTCCTTCTCAATAAAATCAATTTTTAAAAAATTTAATAGAGAGCTAGAAGAAGCAATAGTGATATACAAACAAAGGTATGTCTAAGGTAACAGAAAGCCTGGTGAAAATTATACAAGGAAAGGTGATTTTTTTTCCTACAAATATGTTACCATTTTGTAAAACCTGAAGAACATTCTTTGCTCCTACAACTTTCTCTTCCACTGGTTTTTGCATGCATGTAACTTTATTAATTTACTATTAATTGGTAATTATTTCCTATCCATGGGCAAATTGTGTTTTTAATTAATGAATGTGTCTATAAAGTGTCTCATCAATTATTAAAGCATATTCAAAGTCTCAATCATAAGCAAGGACAATTAAATTGTGTGTATACACATTTAGGTTGATCAGGACTTCGCAGAGCGCCTGGTGGTTACATACCTCTTGACCTTATTATTCAGTATGACTCAAGGACTTTCAATCACAGGAATATGGGTCATGGTGAATGATTTTGCTGTGATCTACTGATGATAGCTAATGTTTTTCAAATACTATGTGCAGGCACTGTGAAGTACCAAATGTATCCCTTGAATGTCCCTTCAGTGCCAAGCTATGATAAATTGTATATTATTAATTTCACAGTGAAGTAAATCTCAGATTAACAATTTATTGAAGGTAACTACATTAGTCTGCTCAGGCTGCTATACCAAGATACCATGAACTGACTGGCAGAAACAACGGGAATTCATTTTCTCTCAGTTCTGGAGGCTGGAAGTCCAAGATCAAGAAATCGATAGGGTGGGCTTTCGGGGAGATCCCTCTACTTATCTTGCCCACTTCCTTCTCTTTGTGTCTCCACATGACCCTTTTTGTGGTAAGCATAGAGAGATGGAAATCTTAGTGTATCTTATTCCTCCTGTAAGGATGTCATTCTATTATCAGGTTAGGACTTTACCCTTAAGACATCATTGAATCCTAGTTACCCCTTTAAAGGTCCTATTTCCACATGCAGTCACAGTGGGGCTATGGCTTCAATACACAAATTTCAGTGAGTGTTATCCAGCCGATAGTAATCACATAGCTAATAAAGGAAGGAGGAAGGATTTGAACCCACAAGTCAAATTCCAGACCCTATCTATGAGTCTTTCCTGCCTCCACATGCTATACAGATAACAGCCCTTAAAAACATGTAATTGTTCTTATTAATTCTAAATAAAATATCTGACTGTCCTACTGAATATCACAGATAAAATATCTAGAACTTGTTGCATGAAAGAAATGGCTTCATATACATAAAAATTCATGTTTTATAGCTCCTGGATGCTAAATTCATGTGAATGAAGGATCTCACACTTTCTGTCTTCACAAAGGAGGCTTCTGCATTATAAAATTAGAGCAGTAGGCATTCATTGAGGCTTGCAATACAGTGCAGAACATAGGAAACTATTAGGGTTTTGCTTGAATTGGCATGGTAAACTTGAGACTGGATAAAGATGGGAACATTCATCTGTCCATTTGGTGAGCATGAATTCAACTCCAGCTCTCACTACATCCTACGCCATGAGGCAGGTCACTCCAACAGCTTACTCTGTGAGCTAAAGTACTGGATGTCTCTACTGAGTGAAATGGGGCTATAGAAAGGGGTGTGGTGACTCCAGAATAACACAAATGGGCAGTTACAGAGGGATACACGCATGCTATAGAGTTCAGACAAAACGTACTAAAGTGAAACATGAACCCAGAAGAACATGCTGAGGGAAATTCAGTTGCACTGATAGTTTTAAAATAGATGATGAAGTGATCAGATATCTTTCATATCCTTTAATAGAAAAGGTGAAATTTGGATAATAGGAAGTTAAACTTCTCCATAATATTTAAAACAAATTAAACTAGTGATGATTGCTACCAGTTTTTCTTAGCTTATATACCAAAATTGTAAACATAAGTGCCAGTGCGAAGAGTTCCTATGCAAATGCAAGTATTCCAAGTCAAAACATCCCAGGAGGATTCCTTAGTAACCTTAGGGAGATGATAATTGGAATGGCAGAGCTTAAAGGAAACACAGAGAAGCAGTACATAGTGAACTCTGAAAAAAAGATTTTTTAGTAAAGATCATAACAGGCTATTGGAAACAGAACTTGACAGAGAGCAAAATTACTGAATACTTGATCCACACAACACAGAGCCTGTAAAAATAAATACAAGATATTGGTCAAGAATGACTCCAGAGCAGAGGGAAGAAAAGATGTAGCCATAGTGGGTGGGAAAACTGTGGAGACCAAAGGAACATAAAAAATATTCTCTGATGTTTCAGGGAAAGGTTTCCTGGGAAAAGATGTGGTTGTTCAAATTTAGATTTCTGACTAGGAGCTGATTACAGAAAGAGAATTTCAATTTCAGTGATTAAGTATTTTGTTCATATTCTTTCTCTGTAAAATATGGAGTCAGAAGAAAGCTCTAACAGCAACCCAGGAGGTCTTTCTGGTTTCCTATGACTTTACAGAGAAGAAAAATAAAATACTCTGATACCCACATATAAAATTTCTCAAACTTGTTTTTATTTTTTTATTTTTTGGCAGAACCAGGGATTGAACTCAGGCCCTTGAGTTTGCCAGGGAAGCACTTATTCTACTGAGCCATCTCACCAGCCCCTCAAACTTACTTTAATGGCTAGGACTTTAGGGTAAAAATTCCAAGTATATAGCATTTATTGAGTACAGTGAAATTTTAAAAATTTCTAAAAAGTACACAGCCTTAGAATTAAATATGCAAAAGGATAAGGAATTTATGCAATCTTTGAATTTTCATATTTTATTAGAATAAAACTTTGGAGCAGGCCTGTAGGTTATATGGTAATAGAAGCCAAATTTGTTGTGAATCTACTGAATGGGTTATACTGCCTACTAACCCAGTTAGTTTTGATTTTACTTGATTACTACATACTACCTAGAAATTTTAGATAAGCCATAGTGGTACCTCACTGCTAAAGATACAAAGCATTGATGAATGTAGGAGAGTCTACATTAAAAGTTGTTCCTATGTTTCTTTATCAGCATTTCTAAAGATTTTCCCATTATCCATTATCAAAAAGATTAACTGAGCTCAATAAATGACAGTGACCTTAAAATCTTGTCAATTGAGACAGATTATCCATAAGAGAGCTGTCATTACAATTTATTTTACCATAGGGCCAGCCAAATAGCTCAGCAGTTTAGAGTGCTGCAAGCAGGCACAGGGGCCAGGGGTTCGATCCCTGGGCCTGCTGTGCTGGGCCCGCCCCCGGAGCGTGCTGACACAGCAATTGAGACTGGACTTGGTGGCGCACACCTGTAATGCCAGCTCTTGGGAGGCTGTAAACAGGAGAATTACTATGAATCTCATCTAGTAGTGAGACTTTGAACAGCCTGTAGACCCTTGCCTAAAACACAGGGAAAAAAAGCAGAAAAACAATTTATTTCACCATGGCATACATTAGTTTCATAAGGTCCTTGGTTTTAGATTCTTGTCTAATTTTAAATACACAAGCTTAATGTGCATAACTATATAATTTATATGAGGGCCTGGGAGATGGCTCAGTGGAATAAGCACTTCCCTGGTAAGTGCAAGGGCCTGAGTTCAATCCCCGGTTCCG
>NW_004524662.1:517864-523472 GCF_000260255.1 Octodon degus | reverse complement strand
AATAAATAAAAAAAATTAAAAAAAAATAATTTATATGGCCTTTTAAACCCAGAATTTATAATGTGTGATCAAAAACCACAGTTGATATTTAATTTTTAAAAATAATTTATTACAGTAAAAGATACATTTCCATTAGCTCTCCTGAACAAAACTCCTCCTTACATTGAACACTCTGATTCCTTCATTCTTGCCACTTTTTGAAGTAATTCTGGAAGTCCACTTTCATGTCTTTAGCTGTACTGCTGTAGTTCCCTCGATGTCCTATATTAAGAGTTGTGCCTAACTTAATCAGGCTTTCCAAAGATTTTCCCATTATCCATTATCAGTTCAAAACATTTATCTTTCATGGTCATTTTACTTTAGGCAAGAAGCAGAAATCACAGGGTGCTAGACTGGGCAAATTAGGTGGACGTAAACACACCATAATGTTTTCACCAACCTGAGTTTCCACTGGATAGCACTTAATAGCAGCATTCTCTGTATTTTGATCACACCCATAAAAACACTCAAGAAAAATAACTTCCAGAACTGCTTCAGAAAGTGACAAAAATTTGGAAGCAAGTGTTTGGGGGAAAGTGGCAATGTGATGCCAATAAAATTTCTTGATCAGCCTTTGACACATTTTTCCAGGTAATTTTCCTGTCCGGACATTTATAGAATACTCTCTACCGTCTGAGATGCTTCCTTTGCAGTTCTGCATTTTCATCCTTTGGAATTAGAAGTCCCTTATCCTTGTGCTTCCTTTCTCTTGGTATTTTTTCATTACTTTATCACTTCTAGACTCACACAATAGCACCGAGACAGCATCAACAATAGAATCCTTGGCTGATGAGTGCGAATCTGGGCAGGAACCTCAAGCATAGTTTGCCACGTGGGTGTCTCTCAGTGACCCCCGAAAGCTCTGCTCAGCATCATTCTTGCTCTCTCCTCTGTGCATCCCATATTAAAATCCCACCGAATTACTCCACACTTCACATCTTATCCTCCTTCCTGCACACCTCACTGTACAAAGACTGCCCTCCTCTTCTAGCACTCCTCTGTGCAAGTCTGCATGTATCTCAGGACCAAACCAGAAATCTTCCTTAGTTTGCCCCAGTTCTCCTCACAGCCTTCATAAGGCAGAGCCTTCACTGGGCTCTTAGAGATCCCTGATCATCTTTCAGCGATGGAATCGACCAGGACACTCTGTGCTTTTCCATTAACTGATCTGACAGTCATTCTCCTACCTACATCAGCATGGCATGTGGCCCAGAGCAAATGCTTAATAAATTCTGTCGGATGAATGAGGACAAAAAGGTCATGCAGATAACATTTACAGAAGATGCAAGGTTGGACTTAGGGGCAGTCCTGCTGGATGATGAAAGCAGTTTCCAAAAACACAGCGAGCCACATTTGACAAGCAGGAATTTCATAAGAGAAAAATGTCAAGTTTTGCACTTTGCTTCTAAACAATCAACTGCAGATGTGTAGGGTTGTGGAATATTAGTTTAGGTAAATACGACTTCAGGGTTTGTTTGACTCCAACTCAAGCTCATAGAATCCAGAAGTTTGAAAGAACATTACAGACGACCTTGCTTAACTCTCTCTGATTCACCAATCCCCTCAACAAGATGTCTGAAGAGGGACACGCTGTCTTCTGTGTGCAGCTTTGCAACTCTCACCAGGTGCTAGCTGCCAAGGAAAATAAAACATAATAAAATTAAACTCCTCAGTAAACACATAATGAGGCCAAAGGGATACTAGTGTGATCATCTCATTCTGTTACAACAATTACACCACTGAATTTTTACAATGTTTTCTGATAATCCATATTTCCTTATCTAACTTACCTATTATACTGTGAGTTCTTTGAAGACTAAATCTCTGTCCTATCAACCTTCCTCATATCTAATTAATATGCTCAATAAATAAATGCTGAATGAAGGAATAAATGAAAATGAAAGAAAAAGGAGGAATCCATAGCAGATGAGGAATTCAGGCTCTGATAGCAGGTTTGAGTCCTACTATCAGCCATGTTCCTTACTTGCTGGGCGACCTTTGGCATGCCATCCAAGCACTCTGTTCCTTTGTTTCTTTACCTGAAATAATAGTAAATATCATAGATTAAATGAGACAATAAACATAAGCATCTAGCACTATCCTTTTTGAATTTAAAATAGAAGAAATACTGACAACCAAAGAGAATTTAAAATGAAGTCAAAACCCATAACATGTGAAAAGCTAGGGTGTCATACAGTGTTTCTCTAAAGAAGGGAAAAGAAGGAAGAGAGCTAGCCAAATAAGGCTACTCATGCAAATCATAATAACCTATTTGCTCAACATTTTTCTAATTCAGAAAGAGTGTCCATATGTTCTTTTATTTGATTTTTCAAAACAGCTGTGTAACATGGAAAGGAAAGTAGGCAAGCCTCCGTATCTTCATTTATAGATAGAGAAACCAAGGCACAGAGCTTCCACTTTCCTAAGGACCCACAGATGGAAATTTAACCAGTGGGCTGATTTCCAAAGTGCTGTCAGTGCCAGGCATGGTATTGCATTCCTGTAATTCCAGCACCCAGGAGGCAGAGGCAGGAGGATTGCTGTGAGTTCCAGGGCAGCCTGGGCTACATGGTGAAGTCAAGGCCAGGCTGCAATACATAGAGTGTGTGTATTGAAGGAAAGGAAGGAAGGAAGGAAGGAAGGAAGGAAGGAGGAAGAAAAGGAAGGAAGGAAGGAAGGAAGGAAGGAAGGAAGGAAGGAAGGAAGGAAGGAAGGAAGGAAGGAAGAAAGGAAGAAAGGAAGTCTCGATTTTAAAAAGAACCCAGGAGATGAGTAAAACACATTTCTGAGTGTTCTAGGTGGATCGTGGAGTCATGACCTTGGATGCTAAACGAGATCCCCAGTCCCTCTTTTCTGGCGCTGTCTCCTGATCTGCTTCCAAGCTGCATAAACCAAGAAGAGTTTGTGCCCCACCATGCCTGTCCACTTTTTTTTTTCCTTCAGACCCCAAATCAAACCATAAAGCCAAATTAAACCTGACGTCCTTTAAGTTGCAAGAATTGAGTATTGTGTCCCAGGAGGACTGTGTCCCAGTGATAGGAAAGCCTAAGCTAAATTCCTGGGGAAGTTAGTTAGGATTAATGGCTTGGAAATCACAAAAGGTATGTCATGTCTCAAAGTAAACAGGAGGGGCCAGGGAGATAGCTCAGTAGAATAAGCGTTTCCCTGGCAAGCACAAAGTCCTGAGTTCAATCCCCAGTACTGCAAAAAACAAACAAACAAACAAACAAAAAAAAAAAGCAAAGAAAAAAGGAGTCTTTAAAATAATTATAATCACCTCCAGTCACAACTGAATAGCCTTATGAAAAGGTAAGTTTCCTATCATTTTCTTTATTTAAACAGTAAAATGAATGCCCACCCATCAAGATATTGCTGGGGTTATTGAATATAATATCTATTGCTAATCTGTTTTTGAACACTAGCTATAATTTTAAGCAGCTTTTCCACGACAATGTTGAATTTTATATGAGTAAAAATTTCTGGTCACAGAACTACTTTGAAACAATAAAAGGGAATGTAAGTTTATAAAAGAAAAACATCATAATTCATTGTGCATTTACATTTATCAGTGAAAAAATATCTTCAACACCAAGATTATCAGAGGTCAATTTTTGCATAAATCCAGGAAAATGTCTTAGTTCTGATATTGCTTATTGATATTCACATGAAGGTCTATATTTCCTTGCTAAACAAGGCTAGTCAGTAAACAAGGTCTATGCAACAAGCATTCTCGTAACCTAAATTACTTGAAATTATGAATATTACTTTAAATATGCCTTATTCCATTTCAATTGAAATCATCTCAACAATGTTTACAGGCAACATACAAATTAGGCATAATTAAAGATGATGCATCAAATGTTTTAATTACTGCTCACTTACGCAGCAGTTTAACTAAATGTTAAAATTATTTCAGGGCACAGTTTTCGAATAGATCCACAGTAATCAAACAAGTTCTTAAATTTTAATGTGTTCTGCTTTCGATTATGTAAATGTCATTTATTTCTATCTAAATTGTTTTAAATATACTTTTCCAAAATCTATTTCACAAAAACTATCAGAAGAGAAATTCACAAAATAGTTAAATTGATATAATTTGATTCCCAGTAAAGTGTTAATTAACCTATAGTGAAAAACATTATTCTCATTTCTAAGAAACATTTTAAATTATCCATTCATCTTCCATTAGTTTTATAAGCTAACAAAAAGTCACTAATGAATAAGAAAATTACATATTAATTTAACTATAATGTAATAGTATATGTAATCTAAGACAATAATAGAGTCTGTAACACTTCATATAGTTACATACATTATCTATCTATATATCTGAACACAAAAATTGCAGAAGTAGTAAATTGTCTAACTTATTTCCCACTGAATTTCTCGCAAAAAGATAGTAATAATATCATCATAATCCTACAGCATGTAAAGTTTTTATGACTGCATGTTTGGGAAAGTGAAAAAACTTGGTCTTTGGTAAAAATCTGTCATTTACTACTTAATTGTTGAATAATCAAATCTAAGTCATTAGAATTCAAGATAAATTAAAAGCTCTTCGCCTTTTCTTTAACCTTTAAAAGGTTCTTACAAAAGGTAATAGATTTCATTTTAAACTATATTTCATTCAATTATGTACTAAATATAGAATGAAGAGCTGAAGTGATAAAACATTCTGACAAATGAAACAAAAAAGGTAGCAATTTTCTGTGTCAGTTTTCAGTGATTACCTAGCAAAACTCAATCAGATTTTGCGCTCTGGAGATGGAATAGACATTTAAACGGTAATTATGGTATCTGTGAATTTCCATAATGCTCTGAATGCACCAAAGCAAATAATAGAGACCTTTCTTCTGAATCACATTAGCTGATATCTAAGACCAGGAGTTGATTTTTCTAGGATGCTATTGACTGTACAATATGATGTATTCTGTATTTGCCTTTGGTAAGATATTTCACTTACTGGTAGATGATCTGGAAAGTAACTCAGAAAGCAAATAGGTTAACATATTGTTTAAAACAATAAGGACTTGAAAATCCTAAAGTCTGATTGTATAGTGTAATATGCAATAAGGAATCTGCGGTGATCCTGGAAAATTTAAATTGAAAGGAGGGGACATAGCTATCAAGGACATCATAAAGGCCAGTAAAAGGAACGACAACCCTGAAAATGGCTTGAAATAGACACATTTGTGGAACCAGCTTTGATTTTGAAAATCAGAATCTGTGCTGTGTTCCAATAGGCAGTATTGCAAGGCATTGTATCTACCTTCTGGAAGTTGTTTGAGAATTTTGCTCTGTGTGTGACATTGTGACAGCTGTGGGACGTCTAGTCCCATTTGCTACATATTTCACAAATGATTTTCCATTTACTGCATTTTCACCAGCGTGAAGCTTCAAAGATTCTGCTTCTTCCATAACAAAGAAGGATTTAAAAGTTCCTCACCACTGAGATCATCTTTTGTAGAAGAAGGCAGTTTTCAAATTCAAATAATATATATGTTACTCTGACTAATGTTATGGAAAATTTCAGAGATGACTACTCTCATAAACTCCTAAACATTAAATA
>NW_004524662.1:500808-513394 GCF_000260255.1 Octodon degus | reverse complement strand
GAAAATCCTACTCGGCGGGCGGGGTGGGGGAGGCACTGCAGAGTGGTGGGGGGCGGCCCGAGGGGCTGGGAGAGGGTCCGGCCCACACTGTGCCTGGGCTGGGACTGGTCCCGCAGGCGCAGGGTAGCAGGAAACTCTCCGCACACTCACCGGACCTGGGCTAGGACTGGGTCTTACATTGGTTCTTGAATTTTATTCTTTTTTAGGTGTTTAGAATTAGAAAAACATAACACCTTTTGGAAAGTATGCCACTGAACCTGATAGGGAAATGCTGGAAACTTATTAAATCTTATTTGGGACACCTTTTGCAGGAAAGTATTATGAAATTTCTAGATAAGGGATAAGCTGACAGAGATGAAACAAAGATGGAAATACTGTACTAATAGATGCATGATTATTATTCTGGTATTTTGGTCTGGATGAGATATCTTTGGGTATTTATTTTATTATTTTACTTTATAATTCACATATACATGATATGTGCTGTAGATATCCATTCTTTTCAAGGTAATAATTATTAGATTAAAATGATGACAATGTGGAAAAATTAGAAAAAAAGAAACATGCAATTATCTCTTGGAGAGAGTATTATATATACCCAGTAAAGACCCAAGAACTTGTTATCTTTCTCGGAAAAACAAAAGTTGAACTTGCTGCTATGAATATTTTGTTGCTCCCAATAGTAACAAAATTATTTAGGTTTTGCTTTTTTGTCTTTTTCTTCATATGGTATTTATCTTTTGACTCTTAAAAGCCTTGTGTACCTATTTATATCTTGCGGCTCTGTCTGACCTCATCCCAGCCCACTACGACCTTTATTCTTTCTCTTTGTTTGCAGGATTTTATTTTCCTTACCATCATAAACAGCACTGCCCTGATTGCTAAAATAGAGCACACATCTGCATGCTGTATGTTTCCCTTCCCAGCGCCCTGCTCTCATGGCTCTCCCAGTCTCGGCCTCTGTCCTGCTTCACCTTGTCGCTCTCCCTACCTGTCCCTTCTAGGGAGCGCAGAGCATGTTTTGACCCTTAGGTGTTTTCTTCTGCAAACTGATTATTCCTCTCCTTGCTTTTGGTGGTACAAAAGAATGAGAATGAGAATCATGAGTTCTTTTCAGTTCCAAAAGTCAGGCATTTTCGATACCTGTAGCTTTCATCTTTCTTTACTGTCTACTTAAAGTTTGCAGTCAATTACTTTTCAATTTATTCTGTAACCTTCTTTGCCTCTGCAACCAATGTGCCCCAGGGCTGTTGATTAAATGTTGCCGACTGTTGTGCGTGTCTTCCTGGTAAGCACCCTTCACATTCTTTTTCTCTCATACTTACCTTTCTAAAGTACCCAAACAATAAGAAAATGATTTTAGATTTTATTCCTTCAACTTGCAAATAAGTTCTTTGAAGATTGCATCTTTCCTACAGTTGGAATGGTCAGATCACTCTGAAGCTTTGGGCCATGGTTCCGTAGTCCACCATGCAGACTGCATGGTTTTGTACCTTCATGAGATTCCTGCCTGTTGATTTTGAATGCGTGCATGTACACATGTGCATGCATATGTCCTATTTATTAATATGTCCACTGGTCATAGATTAATTAACATTTTAGGTTTTGATGTGAAGAAATAATATTTGAATAAGAAAGATTTGTTTATATCAGGTAGAAAAATCAGAGAAGAGTTGAAGTAGAAATTCAACCTTGGATCCTGAGGGTAAAACACAAAGCTGCTTCACTTGCCATAGGAGAAGACCAAAGCAGCTTTATATACTGCAAGAAGTTAATTCTGGATTCTATCTGTAAGTGATACTAATAAGAAAACATCAAATGGATACTATGTGTCCAGAAAAACTAATGAGTGTTCTTCCTGCTGATTTTTGATCACACAAGCACAGAAAGCCACTTACCAGGATTTTGGAGAAGCATTTGTTTAGTGATTAGAATATTATGCTTTGTTCTTTGTGTAACTGAAGCATTGGAGTAATAGCCAAGATTAGAATGAAATCACAAGCACCAGTGCTATGGTTTTGACCTAGACTGTCCCCCCAAAGTCTCATCTGTTAAAGGCTCTGTTCCCAGCCCTTGGCACCATTGGGAGGTGATCAAACTTTGAGTACGAGGAGTGGGGATTAAAGGAAGAAAGTTAGGTCACTGAGGATGTGTCACCCAATGTTATCCTAAAACCCTGTCCACATCCTCCTTAGCCACCAGGAGATAAACAGGCCTCCTCTGTCACCTACTCCCACCATGATATACTGCGGTGGCTAAGGAGACACAAAGCAACAGGGACAAGTGGACAGGTACTGAGTGCCCTAAAACTTAAGCAATGTATTCATTTCTTCCTCACAAACTGGCTATTTCTGGCTTCTAGACGTAATATACAAAGCGGATGAACACTCCCTTAAATTGTGTAAATGAATAGAAAGTATCCTTTGGGTTTGATTTGAGGTGGGCTATTAAAAGCATTTACTTGGGTATGATTGCCTGGTGCTCCTAAAAGGCCAGAGGAGAGTGAGTGTAGGGCAGGCAGAAGTAACACCAGGAAACAAAGCCCTAGAATATTTCCAGTTGCAAAGTAAGAGTGAATGGGATTTTGTTTGGATGAGATTCTTGATTGATTATTAGATCCAGTTTCTTGGAAGGACAGAAGGCAGATAATATATAGGGCTGAGATGATCAATGGTAAAATAAAGTGGAAAATTGTGTAAGATGGCTTTATAAACTGAAAATCTCCCTTTGAATTCATGCTATTTAATGCAGACACAGCTTCTAAGGAATACTTAGAAGGTATTATGCATCCAACTGCTACTAATGAAAATGAATACATAACATTGTAACATGATGGACATTTCTTAATCATGTCCCACAAAGCAACTCATTGCTTGATTTGTGTACAAGATTAGAGAGATATTTCTGCTAAAAATGACCCTCAAAAAGACAGTCTTGTTTTCTGAATTTCTTTTTTAAACCAATTATCCATTGTCACAGCAGCACTCCTTTACATTCTCCAAACACAGTTGCAGATGATAGGAAATGATGATCCCCATTGCTGGCCCTCAGGTCACTGGGGCACTTCTCCCTTATCTGTGTTCGATCATTGCTCTGGAAACTGCCCAAAGGCACGTTCTTGTGATGATGCCAGGCAGGGTAGATGGGTGAAATGAAGCATGTGCTAGCTGCTAAGATGTGACTCAGAAAGGGCATGCTGTCCCCTTCGTACTGTGCTGGCCAAGGCAATTCATCATTTCAGTGGGATGGACAATTATAGCCCTGCCTCCAGAGGGAGATATTAGAAAGGATATAGAATTGGAAACACAAATGCAATCTCTTCAATCTAAAGAGGTCTTAGTATTAATTATTTCAGAAATGATGTACCATTCCTACTAACATTTACCATACAGAAATGGATCTTTTTCTTCATTTAAAAATCCTTAAGGGATGAGGAAAAGAAGAAAAGGAAGAGAGCAAGAGCTAGAGCGAGAGTGAGAAAATACACATGTATAGATGTATAGACACAGGACAGCTTGGATAATTGCACAGCTGATTTCTATTGATCTATTGAAAGGAACAGTTAAAGCTTAAATTTCTTTCTTTTTAATTTTTTGACTATTTTTGCATGTTATATCTGGTAATCTTCACAACTAATTTGAAGACAACAATATGCAATGTAACAACCATTGTTGAATTCCTATCATCTTTTGTAGTGAAATTCTGTATCATTTCTAATGTTTTTTTATTTTTATTCTCTTTTAAAAAATAAAATCAGAATGGCTAAATTAAAAAAATATATCTGTAAGAAGCTATGTAAAGTTGATATTTAGAGGAAACACAATGTTTAGCAGGAAATATTGGTCAATCCAATGATTAATGGCTGCCTATGGCATTCAAACCACTAAGAGCAATGTGAGAGGTAAAACACACAGTGAGGTCTCCACATTTCTGGCACAGACGCCTAATTACTGCATGCAGACAGGAGGAGATGAGGTTTCTCATTCAAGATGTAAGTGGTCTCTAGCCGGAGCCAAAACTTCAGAGCAGATGCCTGAATGTTACAGAATGTACTTCTTTTAGAGAAGGAGGCTTTCACCAAAGTTCTTTTGAGTGTTTTGTAAAGAATTCTGAGGTCAGCCTTAAAAGTTTTACCCTCCCCAGGAACAGAGAACTCTAATCTTTTCATCTTATTTCACAATTGCCTTCACTAGGAATAGAAGGGGTTGTCCTGTACCTTCAGACAGTTATAAATGAGGTCCAAATGATTAGGAGAAAAATAACTTCTGAACCAGACAGAAAATTTTCAGTTGAACTGGGCTGATATTTAGGATAGTGATTTCTGCTTCTCACCTGGTGTGAGATTTAGCATGCAGAGTATGAAAAACAGAAAAATAGCCAAGATTGCTTCTCTCTAGTCTGACAAGAGAATAGGGGGAAATGAGGTGTGAAAGCATCACTGACTTTCATAGAGCAAAATAGTAGCAACATTAACATGCAGAATTCAGACCCACTGGACCACAGAGAAGTACTGCTGGAATCAAGCAAATGTACTTTAGAAAGTAAATAGAATTCATTCAAGTAGCTATAAACTACATCTAAAGTATAGTACTTTGTATCGAAATAGCTTAAAAGGTTTTAATTAGGTATCACAATGAGATCTCAGCCCCTGCCCTCCGCTCACCTGAAGGTGGATTCATGGTGCTCATGCTCTCTTACTACCCATCTGTTAGTCGCTTGGTAGCCATCTCTGGTCTACGGCTCCCTGTCATGGATGGAAGAGAGCCCTAATGTTTCTTCACTTGAATTTCAAAATTTCTAGTCATGCTACAGTCAGTTACAAATAATTGAAACCTACAGATTTTAGAACTTCATCTAACTCTCTCCTTTTATAAATAATGAAAGTAAAATCTGAAAAATGATTCCATTTCATAAGCTATATTCCTAGCCAAGCTTAGGGTTTAAACATGAGGGTTTAGAACTCAGCTCCCCAAACTCCTAGCACCACATTCTTCCTGTGGGAAGATATCGAAACCTACATTTAAAACTATTCTGTCTAGCTTTTTGTGCATGAAATTCATCCATGCTAGCAAATGTATCAGTGGTTTATTCTTTCCAATTGCTAAGTAATATTCTAGTATAAAAATACATACATCATTTGTTCATAAAACAAATGCATTGACTGCTCATCCATTCTACTGATAGGCATTCAGGTTATCACCACTCTTTACTATTGTGATTAGAGCACCTACAAATGCTCACATTCCAGTCTTGTGTTGGCTGATGCTTGAATTTCCTGTAGATAAATATTTAAGAATGAAATTTATGGGTCAATTTTTGGGTAAGTGTATCCTAAATCAAAGGCAGCAAAGAAAAGCCCATAAACTGAGATGCTGACTTGTAGATCAGTTATAAAGACAGATGACAAACTTTTGGAAGCATTGAATGAATATGTATTTGTTGAGTGACTTGAAAACTGAAAATGCAAGATGTAACTTCCATAGTACAAGCGTGAGTATGTTTATAAAATTCATGGAATCCCAGGCTTTGGAAACTAGTACATTTTGTGTTTGTAAAATAAAATATAAATGTCTTAATCTCCCCCATATAAAAATGATTTCAAAAATCACAAATGTTAGTAAGAGAAAGGAGAGATAAAGCAGAGAGGCTTCCTTATTTGGGAAGTAAAAAGATATTGACAGTGGATTAAAAAATATAAAACTATAAAATATAAGGACAAACACTAAATATGTTGGAACAGTAAAATGGATGGCTAGACTGGACATCCCTTAAATTCAGAACTGCTCATTAAGGGAGTCAGTATGAAAGTGAAAAAGTAGAGAATGTGGTATATTGGGGAAAGTAAATCACTGAAAAAGTCAGGGAAAAATATTTTCATGCAATATAAACAGAAGCCAGTATAAAATATGGTGATAGAACAACATTTTTGTCATGTCAATAAAAGTTTGAATTTTTCCTTGAAGTTTTTCCTATTGAACCAAAACCATAAAGGTAACACACTGTCTACAAGAGACACACTTAAAAGCAAACTCTTCATCCCAGAGAGCACCAAGAGCTACTGAGTGAAAGTCAGATCTTACCCCCATGTACTTACAACCTGCTCCCGACAGGGAAAGGGCCAGGCTACACAATACCTCATGAGCTGGGCCAGATGGGACCTTCATTAATCAACTGCACTCTCTAAATAAACTCCTGAAACTTTTGTTCTATTTGCTTTCTCCACTTCATCCACTGAAGGTCTTTTCAGAAATTTAGACCTCCTTCCTAGAGAGATAGACCAGCATCCAGGGCCAGGAGGAAGGGTGCAGGCTCTGCCTGCCCAGCCTGCCTCTCAGTGGAGTTCTATGCTGTCTCTAGATTAAAGAGACACACAGCGCTGACAGTTGACTCAAGATAACAAGATTAAGGATGATCTCACACACAGCAGTTCTTCCTCCCAGGGCAGCAGCCATCCTGCATTTGTCTTAGGCTTCTGTCAGGGCACTCCCTTTACTTTTGGTTTCAAGAACTTCAGGGTGGGCAAGATAGGCCACACGCAGGAGCTCTGCAATTTGCCCTCTTTGGGAGAAGATGACTAAGAGAAAAGTTGCATTAATATGAGCAAAGTATGCAGAGTCTAATTTTCCTGATCATATCTTCCATTAAACACATGATAAACTCTAGCAGAGAACTCTATCTTGAGGGCAGTATAACTAATATGACTCCGCATTTATCTGAATATTGCTATGGGGAGAACTTAAGTTTTACAGCCTCACGGTGGTCAAATTCGGTCTCATCTATAGGTGTTAGAAAACTGATGACACGTTCAGTGCCATTCAAGGACACTGAGAGTAGGAAGGGTGCTGTGCTGGAAAAACATTTTAGGAATTTGGATTATCCTGGAAATATAGAACATAAGGCAGTAAAATGCAAAGTACCCATTCCCTCCTCTGCAATCCTTTTAAATATTCCATGGAGAGAGAAAGGGAGAGAGAGAGAGAGAGAGAGAGAGAGAGAGAGAGAGAGAGAGAGACAGACAGACAGACAGACAGAAGTAAGATTCAGTGTGAAGTTCCAACTTCTTCAAGGTGAACAATTTTTCTAAGGAGACTTATGGGTTCTGAGAAGAATGAACTATCTTGTATAACAATACCCTGGGGAAATGAACAATGAATACTAAAATAAAAATGAAATCAGTTCTTTCCTCCTTCTGTATACAAGCAGAATTCTCTAAGTCTAGACACTTGAACATTACAAATTATTACACACAGTCGTTATACAGAGCCAAATTACTATTTTCCAGGTTCCCAGTTTATCTTATCTACTCATCCTGAAAATGATTTAAGGTTTCTTTTGTTTTGTTTATTTTGTTTTGTTTTTATTAATTTTATTTAGAAACATGGCAATGAGACAGTTTCAGAAGCAATTAATAGGACAGTATCAATAATTAATATATTACATATTGTTATCTTCTTAGTGGTTATTCATAGCACAAGATGCAGGCATGATATCCTGCCCAAATACTATTTTTTATGTATTTAGTATGAGGTCTCCAGGGTCTCACTACATAGATCGGACTTATAATTATCCTCCTGTTTTCAGCCTCCCAAGCTCTGGGATTACAGGTGCATGCCACCATGCCCAGTCTCAATCACTGTCTCAGCATGCCCCAGAGCCAGGGCCAGCATGGTACATGGGGGATCAAACTCCTGTCCCTGTGTCTGCCTAAGCAGGCACTTTAGTCCACTGAGCTATCTAGCTGGCCCTCAATTTAAGTTTTAATATTTAAGAAGTACCATTTATTTTGTGACTAACCTAAATTTTTGTAAAATCCTTCCTGGGGACCACTTTTAGCATCATTCCGTTCAGTCAAGACAGTGTGCTGTGAGTAGATGAACATAGGATTAGAATAAAGTGAAAACGTATCAACCACAGCCATCCTTCTTGAGGAGGCTGCGACTGCTTCCCAGGGAACAGATCTCAGGCATGTGCTGAACTTAATTCTGTTGACAACTCAAACTGTGGTGTGAGTCAGAATCAAGAATATTATATTTCAGATGTCACTGAGAAGTGTCAGTCTCCCTGGGGGCTACCTGCTGGATGCTGATCTCATCTTAAGCCCCTAGTGCCTAGCTGCAAAGCAAGACTTATTTCAGAGAAGAATAAATCTGTGTGCTTCCCTGATGGTGTCCCCAACAGGTTCTCAAACTGGAGGACATGTGCTCTGACTACACTCTTTGCAAGAAGCACCAAGAAGCTCAGGGATCCTGAGTGACCTCTACTTCTACGTTGGTCCTCTTCCCTAACTGTTCTCTGGGTCTCACTCTTCACTCCAGTGCTTTGTCAATACTTGCTTCCCAACCTGAGCCTTGGGCATCTGGGAACTTGAATTCAGTAAGATTCTGCATGTTCACTCCCCTAGTGCTAGAGAACTTAGCCTCCTTGCCCTCTTCTGCTCCCAGTACCAGAGATCCAGATACCAACCCTGTGCAATACACATACATCTAGGATGCCTAGGTTCAGAATGCAATGGTCTCAAAGGGCCTTAAACACCCAACAAGAAAGAAGAGAGCCCTGAAGATTTGTACCTGATGCCCTATGTCTAGTGCTCAGGACACAGAATATAAATTCCTATTCTCCAAGTCCACAAATAGCAGCCCTTTGCAGTGGAGCAATTATCATGAAATAACGAACAGCAGACAGAACAAGCAAGACAGAAATCAATTAGAGGAGGAAAATAAAAAAGACGAGAGAGCCAGACAGGTTATGAAAGGAGCCATAGTAGAGATGATTGAAATGTAGATGAGGGGGGATCTCTTCTCCAGTAGAAGCTAAGTAATAGCAGCATGGAAAGGCAATGATGAGCTAAAGAGAAAATGCATTTCCATTTATGACTGTGTATGACTGATCATAGGAAAGTATTAGGGGATAATCACAATATTCTTCCATGTAGGATGTGAAGTATCAGGGAGCAGGAAGCTGGTATTTAAAAGCTTAATAGATTTGCAGTCTTTCAAAGGAGGGAGAGGCAGTGCCCCAAGACACGCTCACATAAATTAGGGAAACTATATAGAGTTTCCACTGAGCAGTTCACAGTGAAAAGATAAAAAGGCACCCTTGTCTCAGACCCAGTGCTCTCTGAAAGGGCGAGAGTTTTATGAGCAAATGCAAATGACTGATTCATGTATATTTTTGGAGGGACATCTTTGGCATTTTAAAGAGAGTCTTGGTATTAAGGTTAGACACAACGTGAAAAATGCTCAGCAAATGACCGAGCTGCAGCAGAATGTTGTGACATTTTCAGAGAGCTCATTTCTTAGAACAATCTCCCTCTGTGCACTTCTATGGAGCCACTAGTACCTCTGAATCCCAGTCCTTCTGGGATTCAATAGAAGGACTCTTTTCACACGTCCAAATCGTACAGTCCCTCAGAAATAAAACTGCTGGGCTAGAAACTCCATTAACCTACAACTTCCAAAACTAAAAAACATCTTCGTTCTCTCCTCACGGATTGTCAGCCATTGAGCGAACAAATACATTCATATGACTTTGATTTTCAGAGCAGCTCAAACATACATTTATAGCTCCTAGGAATTTTTTTTTTAATTTCCAAGCCATTGCTTGTCTAGGATTATAAAGTTATTCTGACCACTTGGCAACAGCAGGATCAGTGTGGGGAATATCTTTTGTTACATTCCTTTATTGATCTGAGTTGGTTCAACCATCTCTCAGAGCATTAAGCAGTTCTAATAACATCGAATATTTACTTAGTACCAGACACCATTTTAAGCTTCTTGTATGCCTGTACTGTATTTATTTGTCAATGGGGTAATTGCTGTAGCTGGCACCACCAAGGTGAATTCTTGAGCTGACAGCTAATTTTGATTTCAGCAGTTGTAGCTTCCTCCTATGATGACCAGGATAAGGGAAGGGAGAGAAACTAAGATCACCTGTCAAGTCTGGATGTCAAAACATATTCAGGCAGAGATCTTGGGGAACCCACGAGGCACAGTAATTGAGACACCTAAACCTGAAGACACACTCTCACTGAGCTTTGGAAAGATGATGCTTCCCCTTAGGGTTGTAGGATTACTCTCAATGCAGCAGTTTCACCCAGAAAGATCCATATAGGGAGAAACTGAAAATATAACCATTTTAGTAACTAAATATGTATCTATGTTTTATTCCAACATGCTGTTTCTTCAGAATCTTTTATAAAATATGCTGCTATGCTTTTATAAATAAGTCTTATGCAGGGATAGTCATTTACAAAGATAATCTTTGGCCTCGCCTTGCTAAGTATTCTTTGCATTATTTCAATAAAGTGATTCATGTCCTATTATACTGGGCTTCCATTAAATAAATCCATGGATTTGTAAATAGCTAGCCATTGGAAAATATGGATAATAACCAGAACATTTTTTAAAGATCCCCCGTGCCCTGAGTATATTCTAGGAAGCCACAGATGGAAGGACCAAGAAAATCTTGTTTCCTGTAACAGCTAAAATCTAAAAACCACAGTTACCACAGTAGTCACAATAATTGTGAAAGATCCAATTCTTCTGCTTTACAATGAAGCCCGTACATTAGAGACAAGGAAATAGGGAAAGAAATAAGCAGCAAAATGTTGGCTGTCCTTGCAGCCCTTTCGTTTCTCTAGTTTTTGGTCTGCAAGCTTAAGTTGTTAACCCTCCAGAAGAGAAGCTTAATGATATTATTACCCTATAACGTAGGCAGTTGAGCTTAATCTCACTATCTGTCTGAATATCAAACATCTTAGACATTACATGGAACAGATTATGTCTTGTTTTCCATCAAGTGTTGATATGTTAAACTTTGAATCCCTACAAAATGTGAAGGAAAAAAAGAAAAAAATTTAAAAAATAGAAAAATATTTTAAAAATAGGAATAAACAATTACATATTTTTATGCACAAATTTAGAAATCTAACCATAAACAGCATTGTACCAAGACAGTCCTATGACATTTATTTTGTCTCTTGTTTTCTTTTATTACTCCTGTTTTTTTAAACAAACATTTACTTGAGGTACAGTATGAAAGTAATTGGTATGACATGACAAGCAACATTTTGGCCCTAGCCTTTCAATGTCAGTGAAGACTCAGGATATAGGAGAACCTGTACTATAACATCATGTAACTGTGGTGTCTCAAATTTTCTGATTAAGGAGATTACCAGGCCACAGAGAAAAGTAATTGAGGATGTAGAGTGTGCCTAAGGAGAGTCACATGGAGAGAAAACATTCTCTCAGGCTTTCACAGAGAGCAAATTGCTCAAGCAATGGCTGTGACTCATTCACAGGGCTGACACTGACAAAAGATCTACAAACTGTTGTACAGGGTTTCAGGGTAAGTCCTGATGGGATTTAACTGACCTTGTCAGACACAATATACATTTATATATATACATTTTTAGTTATATAGGTCTTGCTTTATCTTGATCTTAACCATCCAGCAGAAAAGTACAAAAACAAGGCATAAAAAGTAGTATGCTGAGCTGTAAAAGGCTCAAGTCAACAAGTTCTGACACTGCCAGTCTTGCGGATAACCCACTACTATTATAGACTACTGGACTGTATTGGATTACTCTACTGAATTCATGCACCTACAACATATGAATAGCAATGGAATACCAATCTCTGACAAAAGTAAACAAAAAAGGTGATATAAGTGGACCATTTTTTAGTGCAAATATATAGATAGATAGATAGATAGATAGATAGATAGATACAAAATAGCACAAATATATAGCTACTTTCTCTTAGTTCAATGAAAATAAGGTGTTTAACTAATAGTGTTTAGACAAGATATTGTGTCTGCATCTTGTAATAGGAATAACTACTACAAAGACAACATTATGCAATATATTAGTTATTGTAACTGTACTACTAACCTGTTTTGAAAAGGATCTCACGATGTAATTCAGGCTGGACTTGGGCTCACATTGTAGCTCTGACTGATCTCAAGCTCACAACAATCCTTCTGCCTCAGTCTTCCGCGTCCTGGAATTATAGGTAGAAGCCATCACACCCAGCTTCTGAGAAACAACTAGGGAAAAAAAATGCCGCTCTGTGGATTAGCCCTTCACTTTGTTGGTGATTTTATTTGCTGAACAAAAGTTTTATAATAAGAAGAGTTTCCACTTGTTGATTCTTTGTAATATTTCCCATGCAATTGGGATTTTGTTCATCAAGTCTTTGCCAACAACTGTATCTTTAAGAGTTCTACCTATTTTATCTTCCAGCAGATTTAGTGTTTCTGTTTTAATATTTAGATATTTGAATATTTGAACCATTATGGTTTTAATTTAATTCATAGTGAAAGACATAGATTTAGTTTTATTCTTCAGCATTTATAAAGGCAGTTTTTCCAAGTCTATTTATTAAAGAGGTTATCTTTCTTCCAGCGAACATGTTTGGCTCATCTATTGAAGATGAGGTGGTTGAGCATGTTTTGAGTAATGCATCTTCTAATCTGTTCCACTGATCTTTGGCTTTTTAGCCAGAACCATGCTGTTTTTTATCACAGTATATCTGTAATCTAATTTCAAGTCAGGAATTGTGATGTCCCCTGCCTTGCTTTTGCTGCC
>NW_004524662.1:499436-500708 GCF_000260255.1 Octodon degus | reverse complement strand
GTATGTTGTTCGTGATTTGCATACAGAAGGCCTTATTATAAGATTGGAATTTCTAAGAACTCTCATAAATATCATATAATTTGATTCTTTCTAAGGAAAATACTAATTTACATTGCTTGTAACTTACCTTCTCTATTTTGAAATGAAGATGAGGTTGGGTTTCTTAGTGGGAAAGAATTAATATGTGAATATGGAAGACATCCATTATGTATTTCATAGGTTTATTATCACTCATTTGAGGAACAGTGCACTGTCTTATCCATATTATGTGTAGTTGAGTTTCTGCTTTACACACAGCAAATGTAGTAATTTTTATCAGACATGAGGTGCTGAGAAAAATATAAACATGTCTGAGTATACACTTCTAGAAGGCATCTTGGAAGCAAAATGAAAAACAACTTTATTTTGCTCCAGAAGAGTCATAAAAATTAGAAATTTTTACATTGCACGAGTTAGGTAAAATTATATGAAACACCTGAATCAAGAAGCAGAAGGCTGGTTTACTATGAATATCTATCACTCATCTTTTCCTTTTATCTTTGTACTTTTAATAATTGTTAAGTAATTTCTTTCTTAGCTCTACACTGCTACTGTAGATTGGAATCTACTGCTTACTGCTTTTTAAGCTATAAAGTTTCTAGTCATGTAATATTTTAATACAAATTAACTCTCTGAAGGAAAAAATAATTATAACTTTAAATGCAAATATCTTTAAGACTTACAAAGTATTTCTATAAATGTGGGGTGAGAAAAGTATTATGAAATTTCTTTTTTAAAATTACATGCTCTATTTGCAAACAGCCTTCCTCTTGCTTTGGTCATGAAATATTCTGACTCCCAAATGTCAAGTTCCCCAGTTAACCGAGTGAAGAGACTACCTGCAGCAATAGTTTTCCCAATTAGACCACCTGGAATATGTGCTCCTTTTGTGTTAAGGTCAGAAAGAAACATCACCAATAATGATGCTGACATTCCAGGGCTAGATCTGTGTGAATGTTGAACAGACCCTAGGAGAGGAACTACCTGAAGAAATGTGAAAACCTATTATATTGGTTCTCTTTTTTTTTTCTACAGTTTTATTGATAAACATATAGCAATGAGACAGTTTCAAATCAAATCAGAAGTACAGTTTCAACAAATAATACACTGCATATATTCTTCTTAGTGGTTAATTGCTGTACAAGATGCGCACTTGTGATCCTATTTACAAACACCATTAGAACAAATCATTCCAGTCATTAAGACAATGCAACTATATATCTACCCCAACCA
>NW_004524662.1:496441-498329 GCF_000260255.1 Octodon degus | reverse complement strand
GAATATATACAGTGTATTATTTGTTGAAACTGTACTTTTGATTTGATTTGAAACTGTCTCATTGCTATATGTTTATCAATAAAACTTTGAAAAGAAAAACAAATAAAATACGAGGATACAAAATAAAAAATAAATAAATAAATAAATAAATACACATGCACCAAATGCTGGCACACTCAACTATGTAAAACATACAATAACACACATGAAAAGTCAAATAAACTTGAATACAATTATAATCAGGGACCTTTACACACCATTGTCACAAATAGATCAACTAACCAAAAAAAAAGAAAATCGACAATATTAAAACTGAACCAAACCTGTGAACAAATGGACTTAATAGATATTTAGAGAGGATTATACTCCACATCAGAATGCATATTTTTCTCAAATGCATCTGAGATGTTCTTCAACATAGACTACCTACTATCTCATACAACATGCATAAGTAAATACAAAGGAATTGAAATAACCTCAAGCCTATTATTAGACCATAGTACAGTGAAATTGGAAACCAATGGCAAAACAAACCATTAATACTTCATAAACAAGTAGAAATTAAATAACACCCTTCCAAACAACCTTTGGACCCCAGATGAAATTGAAGAAGAAAGTAGACAATGTCTACAATTAAATTTTCTTGATAGGACCTGGCTCTCATTGAGTCCCATATACTGGAATTTATGGGATACAATGAAAGCAGTCCTACCAGGAAAATTTATAGTGGTGAACTCTCATCAGTAAATCAGAATGAGCTAAAAAAAATCTAATGTTAAACCTCAAACTTCTAGAAAAATAAGAACAAATCAAGCACAAAGCTCACACAAGGAGGAAAGTTGTAATGGTCAGAGCAGAAACATAATGCAATCAAGACTAAAAAAAAATTCAAAGAATTGATGAATCAGAGTTAGTTCTTTGAAAAAAATCAAAGGAAATTGGTAAACACTTAGACAACCTCATGAAAAAAAGAAAAATTCAAATCCATTCAATTAGAGCTAGAAAGGATGAAATCACAGTAGATCATGCAGAAATCCGTGAGATCATCAACACGTACTTTGAGAATTTTTATTTATTTATTTTTAATATTTTATTTATTTGGTTTAGTGTCTTGGTCTCATAGCAATCCTCCTGTCTCAGCCTTCCCAGTGCTGGTATTACAGGCATACGTCACCATGCATGGTGGGGAGAACTTTTATTTTAATAATACAGAAAACACAGAAGAAATGGACACATTTCTAGATAATATGAAATAAAAAAGCTAAACCAAGATGATATAAAAATTCTAAGTAACCTCAATACTACTCAGTAAAACTGAAAATACAATTAAAACTTAACCACCAAAAAAAAGCCCAAGCCATAATGGATTTAATGCTCAATTCTACAGGAATGGAATTGAAAGAAAATCAGTACCCCCAAACCCATTCCTGGATACAAAACCAAGACTCAAAAATCAGTATTTTTTTCTAAACACAAATAACAAACTCACTGAGAGAGAAGTTAGATAAACATATCCTTCACAATGACATAAAAAACAAGAAATACTTAGTAATGAACCTGAAAAAAGAAGTAAAAAATCTTTACATTAAACCATTCTTTCTTTATGGAATTTGTTTTACACCATGAGATATATTAACTTCATATGTGTTATGAACATTTTTCCAGTATGGCAAAGGAATTGTCTTTAATTGTAAGTATGTATTTAAAAATTAGCTTTACAGGTTTCATTAGGCTGGTAACTTCCTTCTCTATGTTTTGGTTCATGTTTATAGTATGTTACGCTTATAGTGATCATGGAAAGTTGGTACATATACAAGACATTTCCCAAATGTTTTCCATTTTAACCACCTCCTCTACACTCCCTGCTCCTCTCTGTACCTCTTGGAAA
>NW_004524662.1:493840-496341 GCF_000260255.1 Octodon degus | reverse complement strand
TATAATTTTTAACACCACTTTGCAGTACATGATGATTAAATTGTGCACAGGGACTTGGTGTATGTATATAACCTTTCACAATACCCCTTATTTTAATTAATCTCCTTTCCCTTGCCACCCTCACCCAACCCTCCATCTGTTGGTTCCCTTCTCCTTTGCCAAAGATCCGCTTCCTACACTGAATTCTTTCTTTTGCACTTTATTTATTCATTGGGGTTGTCATATAGGAGAAAGCATGTGATGTTTAAGCTTGAGTGTCTAATTTCCTTGACTATGGAATGTATTCCCTTTCCTACTACTATTAAAAGCTTATTTTAATTGAGCCTATTTTAGCAGGTGCAATTTTTGCACCATTTTTTAGGAAAGTGGATGCACATCGAGACCATAATGTTAAGTGAAATAAACCAAATATGCACACTTAAATATTACATGGTTTCTCATACATGAGGAACCCAAAATATTTTTAAAAAGAGAAAATAAAAGATAAGAGGAAATAAGAAGATAAAACTTTTGCAAAAGGGAAAGAGATGGAGATAGAAGCAGGGGAAGAAGGGGGAGGGGCAAAGAAGGAGCGAAGATGTGTTCTGTACATGTACCAATTCCCCATGAGGAGTGTTAACATATTATGTGTTGTAGACATGTACTCATAAAAAAATAAAAATTGAAACAAAATAATCTGAGTTGCATAAGAAAGACAGAATTCATCTAACAGATCCACAGGATACTGAAAAGTTAGTGGAATTTCAACTTCGAATTTGATGATGGGGCAGGGGAGATGGCTCAGTAGGATAAGTGCTTGCCTGACAAGTGCAAGGGCCTGACTTCAATCCCCATCCCAAAAAAAAGTTTGATGATAACTCCAATATTTCCTTAAACATCCTGCATCATCCACTCCAAGGCCAAACTTCCTGGGATTAACCTCCATCTCAGACAGCCCCATCGCCCACTGCTGCAGCTGCGCATCACTCAGAGCCTGCACCATGCCCTTACCAGCATTGTGCTTGTACAGGAGCTGGAGCTGGGTACAGCTCTGTTCTCTCTGGGCACAAGAGAGTGGTGTCGGCTTCCTGCGTAGTCCTTCATCCACCAGCACCAGCCAGCCAAGGGGACTGGCAGATAGGATGCATTTTTAACAATTGACAATATAGTTGTGGGCTGGGGAGATAGCTCTGCAGTCTAAGTGCCTGCCTCGCAAGCGCAAGGACACAGGTTCAATCCTCGGTACCACATGCCATTGCCGGCCCCAGAACCTCAAGCACCCTATGCCTGCCTGAAACTGGGCATGGTGGTGCACGCCTGTCATCACAGCACTTAGAAGGCTGAGACAAGAGGATCACTAAGAGTCTGAGCCATGCAACGAGACCTATACCAAATAAATAAACAAATAAATGATTTAAAAGATCTTTTTTAAATAATGCAGTTGCATTAAAGAAACTTAGAATTTACCTACAGAAAGTTGTTTATATAGAAGAAAATTCTTCTTCTTAATAACATTAACTATAATCAAATGCAATAAAATCCTCTCACACTGATTGATTGATTGATTTTTATGTATTTAGCACAGGGTCTACGGAGTTTCACTACACAGATCAGAGAACTCATAGTGATTCTCCTGTTCTCAGCCTCCCAAGTGCTGGGATTACAGGCATGCGCCACCATGAAAGTCTTAAGCACTGTCGCAGTGTGCCCCAGGGCAGAGCCAGCATGGCAGGCCAGGGATTGAAACCTGGCCCCTGAGCTCTGCGTAAGCAGGCACTTTAGTTTGTTAAGGTAAAGTCTGGCTGGCCCCTGATTTGTTTCTTTAAATCCTTTAAATGACATTTGGCATCAAACAGCTTTGTTTCAGATACGTCGTGTAGCTACTTTGATTTACCACAGAACCTTAATGTACACTAATTATTCCTGTGCTACATATTAGAAAATCTCAGCTAAAAGAAAAAAAAAACAATAGTGTATTTTTGCCTTCCTAACATGGAAGACCATAATGTAAGAGAAAAAATATATAAGCATACAAAGCAATGGATTCCCCATAGTAGAATATATCTTTCTGTAGCGCTATACAGCATTAGCCCTTCAGAAAATTCATTTTTCATGGTACTCATTCTGACCACTCAAAATGAGTACAGTGTAGTACAGCGCTTATATGAATAAATTCCAAAAACATGATTTTGATTTAAAAAATGAAGAAAATACTAAAGACATACATATGTAATACTAGAGAATATACAGCACACACAAAGCACATACATTTCAAACACACAACTATTGAACGTATTGCTTACAGCTAGGAACAGAGGTAGAAAACCATTAAGATATAATGTGAGATTTCACACTCCAACTCTAATATAATATCATTAATATATTTGGAAAAATTAGATTTAGTTGTAATTATAAAATTTTATTTTGACAAGAGAAGTCAGATGAAAACAAGATAAGATGTTAACATGTATTAGATCTGGAAAACCCAAGTGGATGGAAATTATTTTATATTTTGCTAGTTT
>NW_004524662.1:492879-493740 GCF_000260255.1 Octodon degus | reverse complement strand
TTTTTAGCCAGAACCATGCTGTTTTTTATCACAGTATATCTGTAATCTAATTTCAAGTCAGGAATTGTGATGTCCCCTGCCTTGCTTTTGCTGCCTTGAATTGTTTTTGCATAGAACTATGTCTCTTCTGGTACAAAATGAATTTTAAGAATGTTTTCTCTTCTTCTGTGAGATAGGCTAATGGTATTTTGAATGGAATCACATTAAATTTGTACAACAGTTTTTGAAGTATGACCATTTTCACTACATTGGTTCTTTCCTACCCAAAAGCAAGGGATAGCTTTCCTTTTTCTTAAATTATCTTTGGCCTCATTTTTCAAAGTATTTTAGTCCTCCAAAATACATTGAAAGATATTTTAGAAATAAAAAAACTGCAATCCACAAATTATCAATAGGAAGAATCTATCAGGCAGGATAATCAGTTAAACAGAATGGAAAGACATAAATAACAACAGAATACTAAAATGACAAGCATAAGTCAATGCATATCAGTTATAACCATCATAAATGCTGTCATTTCACCAGCCAAAAGAAGCAGACAGGCAGAATGGAGCGCAAAACAAGATCCAACAATATACTGCACTTAAGAAGCACGTTTTTGGAGGCAGGGAGATGGCTCAGTAGAATAAGTGCTTTCCTGGCAAGCGCAAAGGCCTGAGTTCAATCCCCTGTTCCACCAAAAAAAGCTAAAAAAAAAAAAAAAAAAAAAAAAAAAAAAGCACATTTTCAAAAAGAAATTCATAAACTGAAAGTCAAATAATGGAAAAAATTACTTCATGCTGCAGAAATCCAGAGAAAGATTGGTTTAGCTATTCTATTTGTAGACAAAATGAACTTCAAGCCAAGACTGATCAAAAGAGA
>NW_004524662.1:488817-492201 GCF_000260255.1 Octodon degus | reverse complement strand
TAAAATATTTTTAAATAGAAAAATAAAGGGTTCTACATATATTTTACTATGATCACCTGAATATATTAGTTATGACTAGAATTGAACTATCTCTTTAGCACACTAACTGCCTAAACTTTCTAAATACATATGTTCTCTCATTTTCCCTCTCAAACCCAAGAAGTGTGTGGTTCCCAGCTCCTCATTAGCATGTTGTTTGAGATGTTCTCAAAAAATTTAAATTACAAATTCCTATTGACATCAGATTTTCCCCATGTCTACATTTTTATTAGAGTTCAATTTAGTAAATGGTGGCAGAATTGTGAATAATGCCCTCATGTTCTAAAGATACTTAACGCTCAACCAGAAAGAATCTTAAACATCACAGAAATATGGTACATAATTACACAAATTTAGTACAGTTCATACTTAAATTTGCTATAACCAAAAGGATAAAAAATGAACTGGTTCATATAATAATGTAATATACTTATATTGGTGATATTGTAGTTTACTGAAAAGAAAAATAGCCATGACAATAATTGAAAGCTATATTATTGTATAGAAGAGACAAAACTATTGCTCCTACACTTGAAAATAAAATGTATTTTATGGCATGACACATATCACATCTACGCCATACAAAAGGTACAGTGCTTAAACTCACATATTTATAAACGAATAGAAGATTTTTTGCCATTATTTCCCAGAATTTGGCAAACCTGATAAAGGAAATTGCTTGCAGACTGAGATTAAATCATCATTTGCTGATCATAGTATTTCTAACAAAAAAAATTGTATTCAAATGAAGTACAAATGAGAATTGTGATTTAAGAAGGAAGATTCAGTATGACGTTTTGGGTTCAATTTCCCCCAAAATATCTATATGGAACAAAAAATTTAGAGGGGAAGATATAATGGAATATTATTTCAATTCCTGGTATGGAATAAGAAACATGCAAAAATAAATGATACAAGCCCATGTATACTTGATGATATTACTCAAACCTACAAAATGCATTGCAAGTATACAAACACTTTAAAGCTACAAACGTATTCTGTGCTTTCCATTTAGCTGCACTATTATTATCCAAAGCATGTTTGGAACAAAGAAGTCTTGGGACAAGCTACATCTTAAACGACTCTGCCTTGTGGAGGTGTTTACAGTGAAATTCCTGAGGAAACTCAGCCATGTGTTTTGTGCCTTATCAGCAGCACATAACTAAGGCAGCCTGCCTGCCAAATTAAGAATCTTATAATAGGTTGTTCAGATGGTGCTATTAGCAAGAGGCTTGGATTGGGCAGTGCGCTCATAAAGGAAATGGGTAGATGACATTGTTGGATAAGGAAGCTGCACATTAGTGGCAAGAACACAAAATTAAAAATGACAGAATAAGTGTGAGATAGGAAAGCAGACGATGAAAGGATTTTAGGGAGACAAAAAAGATTCTCTTAATTAAATGTGATTATGCATCTGTTATCAAAGAAAAAAGAAAATCAGACTGGTATTGAGATGCATTTTTGCGCCTTTCATAATTAAGCAGTGAGATTCCATCCTGCCTTCATTTCTTTTAAATTTCCATTTTTGGTGGATGAATATAAAGTGCATTTCAGGCATGCGTAATTTGTTCCTAGAAGCTGTAAGAACTAAGAAATACTGGATTGAAGGTTGTAAAGTCAATTCTTAGACTTTCTCCAAGCAATACCAGCTTTTAGTTGTATAAAGAATTGGTAGGTTCTTCTAAATTTTTAAAGCATCACACATAACAGAGCCCTGAGAGAATAAAAAAAAAATCTAATTATGCATTCATTAGTGCCAAAATGTGGACAACATGTTAACATACAAAAGGCCTTTATTTTATTATTATTATTATTATTATTATTATTATTATTATTATTATTGCTAAATGTATTTAGTACACTAAATAATGTACTAGGCCTATAGGGTCTCACTACACAGATAAGACTCGAAGTGATCCACCTGCTTTCAGCCTCCTAAGTGCTGGGATTACAGGCCCGTGCCAACACACTCAGTCTGAGTCATCTTCTCAGTGCGTGTGCCCTAGGGGCAGGGCCAGCATAGCATGTGTTGCTGGAGATCAAACCCAGATCGCTGCACTTGCCTAAGCAGGTGCCTTAGTTTACTGAGCTATCTGATCAGCCCTTACAAAAAAACCTTTAGAGTTTTGTTGTTGTTGTTCATTTTTATAGAATCATATATACACGTTATATTATTATATTTAAAGTAGCAACTGCAGGGCTGGTCAAATAGCTCAGTGGACTACAGGACCTACTTTGGCAGGGTGCAGTGGCCAGGGTTCTATCCCTGGCTGTGCCATGCCGCCCATCACCCTCTGCCCTGGGCGTGCTGAGACAGCAATTGAGACTGAGCGTGGTGGCACACGCCTGTAATCCCAGCACTTGGGAGGCTGAACACAGGAGAATCACTATGAGTCCAATCTATGTAATGAGGCCCTGTAGACCCTTTAGACGCTGCCCTAAATTCATTTAAAGAAATAATAAAGAAATAAAGTAGCAACTGCATATGGATATTACTAATATAATTTGACAGATTCCTCTTCAAAGGGTTGCTTGTGTTTCCCAGAATTGTTGGACTGTCAGATAATTCAAAGCACAATTATTAGAAAATTAATTCATATGACATAATGAGATCAGTGTATGGAAAGGAGTGAAAGAAGCATACGGTTTAGTCTTTGTTTTCACGGACCTTAGCAGCTGAGAAGAGGTCTTCAGAGCTTGAGTGACCACAGGGGACTGTGGAGAAGGTGGATTTAAACTAGGCTTTGATGGTTTCTTCAGGTTTTAAGGACTGCATCTAAAACTAACTTAAGAGTTTTAAGTGAGAAAAATAGGCTCAATTTCAGGCTCAGAGGGCTAGTGAGATAACTCAGCAGACTAAATGCCTGCTTAGGCAAGCTCAGGGTTCAATCCTAGTGCAGGCCCTGTCCCTGGGTGCACTGAGCTAGCCATGGAGACTGGATCTGGTGTTTCACACCCGTAATCCCATCACTGGGGAGGCTGAAACAGGAGGATCACTATGATCTGAACTGCATAGTGAGACCCTGTACCAAGAAAAACTCTTGATGCCAACAATGAATTTATAGTGAGGTTTGGTATGAATTAATTAAACCAAGGTACTTCATATGTGAACAAGCAGAAAGTTCTAAATTAAATTATCAATTCATAACCTCAGAACTTCAGACCCTTAAGAGGGATTACGAATTATTGCAGGCAGACCCTAGAATTAATAAATATTATCACTTGTAAAAACAAATCGCTGTCTTTCAAAAGCTGTTGTGATAGGGAATTTATCCATTTAATAACATGACTACATCTTTGCAATCAAATAACTTCTGAATTCTGATGTCATTTTATTGTTTCACT
>NW_004524662.1:486984-487941 GCF_000260255.1 Octodon degus | reverse complement strand
AGAATAATGGAATTCAAATTTCCCTCAGTCTGGGGAACCTAAAAAAAATCCCTCTGAACACACATTCATTGTTTTCTTTGCACGACAGAAAGAAAATCATTGTTTGTATCTCAAAACAGTGACTAGAAAACCAAAAATATTCACCTCTTTTTGATTTAAGTTCTGTGTATTCCACTTATAAAGGATTGGAAAATATTCTGGAAAAGAAAATCTAGGGCTCAGGATGTATATGAATAATTTCTCTTAATTATACAGAGTTCTCTGAGTACCCACACATTTCAGTAATGTTCACTAATGTCTATATGAAAGGAAAAGAAGTATTCTTTCTGAGAGAGAGAATGAAAGATAATGTAAACAGATAAAGAAGAATGTGAGAGTTAAAAGAACCCCCTGCAATGTTTTGCACTACTTAGATTGTACATTAAATCTCAAAACTGCATCATCCTTCCTGATTTGGTAATCTACTCTATTTTTTCTCAGAAATGTCAGATCATTTGTTGTGGGTGCTGCCTTGCTTATTAGAGCTCCAGTTTCCCTTATAAATTTGCAATATCTAGTTAATAAAATTCCCCAATATCTGCTATATTAAGGAATCCAAGAGAGAGGAAGCTATTACCTCAAGGGAGACTCTAAACTCACTTTGCTCAAATAAACTGACCAATAAAAAAGCTTCCTCTCCTGGGCCATCATCAGGATCTGTAAAGGATATAGGCAAGTCCATAACACAAGAAAAGGCCTGAGACCCAGAGGTTAGAAAATAAAATAAAGTTCAGCACCTATTATTAAGGATTGAAAGTTACAAGGCAGTTAAGGAATTTGTGGGCATTCAAAACAAAAATGAGATGTAGGGAAGAGAAATATAAATAAAGCCTGTGAAGATGATATAGTCTAGACAGCAAATGAAAGTCACTGCCCTTAAATACAAGCAACAGATAAATACGCTCTAAATCATAAATG
>NW_004524662.1:473536-486154 GCF_000260255.1 Octodon degus | reverse complement strand
ACTGAATAATGTCCCAGATTTGTAAAAGTCCTGTCCATAGCTACCTCACCTATTATAATGTATTGAATATAAGATTAGATGGTATAACTCATAAACGCTGTCCAGGTGTGGTGCTGGTCTCAGCTGCTTGTAAGGCTGAGGCAGGCAGATCACTTAAGCATACAAGTTTGACTCGCCTGGGCAACATGCTGAGATCTTGTTCCAGAAATGGAATCTGAAGGGTACAATAGATACTGGGAAAAGGAAATGACCTTATTAAAAAGAACTTTTACATAAATGGCTTCTAACAGTGTAATGCCCCTCTGTTACTTCCAACAATAAACCCCATGGAATATATGGATTAGTTTCTCATTTAATTTGTAGTTTCTTATTTAATTTTAGGCTTTTTAACTACTAATAGTTTTAAAAAGTTTTTCTTACTTTAATTACAAATACTCATCAGGAAGTCCCTTATTTTTCATTTTAGTGTTTGGCTAGAAACCAGTATGGAAAGCAGATTTCTCTGAAGGAAATCATATTCCATAGTAATAAAGTTAAAAGAAGGAGAAAGAAGTGTTATTTAAAAAATTATACACATAACAAAAACCTGAAATATTACTATGTGCTCATTTTATGGGAAAATTATACTTTTGGTCATAAAGTAGACATAAACTTATAATAACTTACATAGATATAGATGATAAACAGACAAATGATAGATAGAGACAGTAACAGACAGACAATACAATATAATCTCAATTTGTAGGGATGGTTAGAAGGGAATGTGGGCAGGAATGATAAAGAACATGACCTGGGTGACTGATGACTGAGTCTTTATCACAAGCTTATCATGCACTATGTACTTGAGGAAGCTGGTGCTTGTTACTAGGCATTCAGTGGGCCCATTTAGCCCTTCCTCAACCCGGAAATGCTGTAGAATTTCCCTGCCTTCTAGCACTTCCATTGCTTGGCAGCTGCTCCTTGCATCCACCACCTTATCAATAAACATTTGCTTTGTGCTACTTTCACTTCTGACTTCCTCTTTCTGCCTGGGGCCTAAGTTCCTTTTTCCTTACAGAGTCTCTGCTCTGAGCCAGCCTCTGCTCACTTCCTTATCATTCACCTGAGTGGAGGTGAGAAGCCCAACAATACCTGAGGTGAGACTCATAGTAGGCCATTGAAGACCCCTGGTCCCTCAAAGACCACCTGGCTGACGCTACAAATATTCCCATGTGTATATTTCTATATATTTAACTAAACAAAAAAAATGTGGGGTTTTTATACAATGGAGATTTACTCAGATATAAAGAAAAATAATCTCAAAACCTTTGTAAGAAAGTGGATGCAACTTGAAGTATACTCATAAGTGAAATAAATCAGACCCATATGTGTAAGTATCAGATTGTCTCCCTAGTGTAAGAACTCAAAAGAAGAAAAAAAAATTGAAAGGTATAACACAGCTAAATGGCAAGAAAGAACTTAAGGATTAAATAGGAGAGAAAGGAAAATTAGGAAATATGGTGGGGCAAAACCATAGATTTATATAAACAAGATGGTCAAGACAATGGTCCTAAGAATTTCCATCAGGTTTCTGAAAATAGCAGTTAATGGGTAGAATTCTCACCCTGACTACCTCTATAGGCTGCAGTCTGTGAACTAAGCAACTGCATTGTGAACAGCAATGTGTAATACTAAAATCATGCTTAAAATACCTGTCATTTTGGTTTTCCAAATGCATACTGCTTCTAATGTCATATCAACTATTGCTATACTCCTTTAAAGTAAGTGTATGTAAAAAAAGGTAATAAAAATGAACGAGGGATAAGAAGAACAAAATGTAGCAGGATTGTACTGATACAATGTTTAATATAGTCTGATTTTTAAAAATCTGTATAAAAAATGTTCAATTGTTTTTTAACATTCTGTAGGGATTTAAATTTTAGAACGTCCATGGTTGTTGGAAAATAGCAGTTTCATTTTATGTCTCAGGTATGTGATATTCAGACAGATAATGATATTAAGCTTAACTGCTTTTGTTATAAGATAATAACATCAGTAAGCTTCTCTTCTGGATGTTTAACAACTAAAGTTTGCAGACCAAAAATTAGACAGATAGATGGGCTAAAAAGATAGCCAATATTTTGGCCCTAGCCCTTCAAGGTCAGTGAGGACTCAGGACATAAGAGAATCTCTGTTGTGACAACTTGTAACTAAGAGGTGTCCCAAATTTTCTGATCAAGGAGACAATGGGGCCACAGAGGAAAGTGATTGATGGTGCTAGTGTGCCTAAGGGGAGTCACCTAGAGAGAAAAATTTCTCTCAGGCTTTTACAGAGAGCTGATTGGTAAAGCAATGGCCATGACTCATTTACATGGCTGACACTGACAAAACATCCATAAGATGCTATACATGGTTCCAGGGTAAATCCTGAGGGGATTTGACTGACTTTATCAGATAGCAAAAGTTACATTTTTGGTTATATAGGTCTTTCTTTAACTTAGTCTTAATCGTCCAGAAGAAAAGTATAACCACGAGGTATAAAAATTAAAGCTGTATTAATATGCTGAGATATAAAAGGCTCAAGTCAACAACTTCAGACAATTTCCATTTGTGCTGGTAACTCACTACTATTACGGACTATTGGACTGTATTGGGATATTTTGCTAAATTCAAGTACCTACAATATTTGAACTGGCATCAAGTATGAAAAGGTCCTTTAGAGACTTCTCCAATACAACTTCTCTAACAGCAATAGAACACCTCTCACAAAACAAAACAAAAAAAGGGGGATATAAAGAAAAGACCACAGGCCGGGGAGATAGCACAGTAGAATAAGTGCTTGCCTGGCAAGTGCAAGGTCCTGAGTTCAATCCCCAGTGCCACAAAAAAGAAAAGACCGTTTTCTAGTGAAAATCAAACTGTGTGTGTGTGTGTGTGTGTGTGTGTGTGTGTGTGTGTGTAGAAGATAGGATAGCTACTTTCTCTTAGTTCAATGGGAAGAAAGGTTTGTACTAATATTGTTTAGACAAGATATCATGTCTACATCTTGTCCTCTGAATAACTACTACAAAGACAACAATATGTGATGTATTAGTTATTGTAACTGTCTTACTAACCTGTTTCAAAACTGTTTCATTACTATTTTACCTTTTTTCTCATTAAAATGAATAAACAATTTTTAAAAAATAAATGAAAAATAAAAAATAACCAATTTACAAAATTGATCTAAGTGGGCCAGCCAAATAGCTCAGTGGATTAAAAGGGCTGCAATTAGGTTCAGGGGTTGGGGGTTTGATCCCTGGGCCTGTTGTGCTGGCCCCAACCCTGGAATGTACTGAGATGGCAATTGAGACTGGGCGTGGTGGTGCACACCTGTAATCCCAGCTCTTGGGAGGCTGTAAACAGGCGGATCACTATGAGTCCCATCTACTAATGAGACCCTGAACACCCTGTAGACCCTTCCCTAAAATAAAATTGATCTAAGTAAGGTTAATATTCTTAATTTACTAATTTTGTTCACATCTTAGCATTTGGAAGAAATTTGAGAATGATATAATTTGGAATAATTATTTCAAAGAATAACTTGTAAATATTTGACTTGATGCATTCCTTTTTCCCTTGGAAATATTCCATTTAATAATCAGAAATATTTTCCATATTGTTTGACTTGCTACTTCCTTGCAGGAATTGGAGAAATGTCTAATTCATGTTACTGTCCTGTTATAGATTGTGATTATGAAGACAAGAATGAAAATTACTCAGTTTATTCTTTTTGGTTCAGAGTTTTAGAAGACATCTAAAGTTTATTAAAAAATCTTTGAAAATAAAATCTTACAAGGAAACATATTTAAAAATATACACCAAAATTAATTAGTATAAATATAATTCAGATACTCAAATTACAAATCTTATTTCTTATATCTGTAATCAATGAACCACAAGTGTATTCAATTGAACATAAAAATACAAAAAGCAGGCACAGTAATTAATAGTTGCAGCTGCATATTCACTTTAGCATCCACTTTGCTTTTTATTTTTCTGTCCACATGAAATTAGCATAATATTAACACATAGGAATGGAAATCCCAATTCATAGATAAAACAATATCTTGTATTTTCAGGATTTTTAAAGTGAATTTATCTACAAGTTTCAAGAAAGATTAAGAACAACATTTTTATTCAAAAGTAATAGTGAATATCAAAGTGAAGTTAAACTAAAGTAACCATTTTATCCTATTAATCTACATATCATATATAATACACATGTATAAAAACCTATAGACAATAATAAAATTAAATTTAAAACAAAATTGCTAGAATACTGCTTGAACAGCAGTAGCTGCTTGTAGCATGTGCTTGAATACTAAGAACATCCATCAGGCAGGAGCTGGTGTTTTGTCAAACACTGAAAGCACATTTTTAGCATAATATATCTTCTTTTGTTATTTTAGAGGAAGTATAGGGCTGGAAAACACATTTATTTATTAGTCATATTTTATGTTTATCACAGAGCTATGTCATAGAAGGCATATTTGTTGAAGGAAACGAATAAAATTATTTAAGGCTTTACTGAACACTCTCAGAACATTTCATAAATTATTGATAACCCATGTTATCAATTACCAAGCCTTTCTCAGGGGCCTGTGCAGGCACCCTTGCAACATCACCTACGGTGAAATCACACCGTGTAGACATGATTGCTGACATACCCTTGCTGAGGTTATGCCTCTGCAAATACCTCGGGTACCATGGTGGAAGCAATAATGTCTAACTATAGTTCAGGATTCCTTTTGAAAAACCTAGTAAGCAAAAGTAAATTATGGTAAGCAAAAGTTTCTGATTTTATGCAAAGAGGGGAAGGGTACATTTGTTTTATTCTTTTAAAATGTAGACACAAAATGTTCTTCTGGATAAAGAAAGCAACAGTAACTAAAGTGATTCAATTATTTTAGGGACTATATTAACGTATTTACCTTTCTTTTCATCCAATTTAAAATCATCACTGTGTAATCTAATTAAGTGGAATGAAAGATTTCTAGTAATGTTTCTTTTCCTTTCTGTTTCAAAATGGGAACTTTTGTCAGTGCTACTAATTAATTTCTCATTATATGTTCCAGAACAAAAAAAAAATTGCAAAAATAGAAACACAGTTTGAACAATAAAGTTCACAAAAACGTTGACTAACTTTCTGGACCTTTCTTCCTAACATTGTTCATCTAGCTGCCATGTACCAAAAATGCATTAATAGCTTTTGTTATTCTACAGGAATAGCAAAGCTGGGGAGACACCTTTATTTTGTTACTATATCTTAGATAAAATATTTTAAATAAATTTTATTGATATTTTTAGGGGGCCGGGGAGATGGCTCAGTGGAATAAGCACTTTCTTGGCAAGTGCAAGGGCCTGAGTTTGATCCTCAGTTCCTCAAAAAAAAAAAAAAAATTAGATAGAATGAAGTGGGGGCTGGGGAGATGGCTCTGTAGAATAAGCACTTGCCTGGCAAGCACAGGGGCCTGAGTTCAATCCCTGGTTCCACAAAAACAAAACAAACAAACAAACAAAAAAAACATATATTTTTAATTGTGAGTTAAACAATTGCTTCACAGAAAGCAACTTTTTTCCTGATAGACTTTGTCCTAAGTAGAGGCTATTCAATTCAAAATATTAATGTGGAATGTTAAAGATACCTGCACCCTAGCACCTATCTATGCAGCTTTTAAATTCTAGATTTACAGACAGAAAATTAAAAGAACAAGTGCAATATACTAGCAAATACTAAGGAAACTAAGACTCATTGGAAGTGCATAATTAAACTAATTAATTATTCAATTATTTATGATTTTCATCATTATAGACTCCACTATGGATAATTTTATGAAAATCTTTGTACCCCTGGTAATCCACTTCTGATACCAAACGTGTAAAAATTTTCCTAGGGAAATTCTTGAGAATTTAATTTGAGTAAGTAGTAATTTGTACTAAGAAGATACTCATAACTATGGTTCAAAGACATATAACATGATATTTCCAATTTTTACTATTATAAAGTATTTCTATTGCTTAGTAATATCATATGGTTAAATGAATTGTAGTTCATACAAATAGTGAAGTTTACTACAGACAACTGATTTTCTTTTTTTTTTTTTTTTTGTATTTAGGACAGGGTGTACAGGGTATACAAGGACTCACTATGTAGATTGGACTCGTAGTGATCTTCTTATTTTACAGCCTCCCAAGTTCCAGTATTATAGTAGCGCTCTGCCATACCCAGTCTCAATCACCATCTCAGCTCACCCTGGGGGCGGGGCAGGCACAGCAGCCTGGGGGATCCAACCCCTGCTTGTGTCAGTTTACACAGGCCCTCTAATCTGCTGTGTTATTTGGACGGCCCTAAATTGTTTTCTAGTAATGTAAGTTACATAGAAAATCTAGCATATGAATTCATGCACCTACAATATTTAAATAACAATGGAATACCCATCTCTGACAACACTAAACAAAAAAGGGGATACAAATGAAAGACCATTTTGTATCTGTATATACAAAATAGTTAGGATAGATATACAGCTACTTTCTCTTCATTCAATGAGAAGAAAGCTTTGTACTAATACTGTTTGGACAGGATATCATATCTGCATCTTGTACTATGAATAACCACTGCAAAGACAACAATATGCAATGTATTAATTATTGTAACTGTCCTACTAACCTGTTTTGAAACTGTCTCATTGCTATTTGTTTCCCAATAAAATTAATTTAAAAAAGAATATCTAGCATATCATTAAAATACTAATAGAAAATATAATATACAAACAATGCCTACCTCATTTCTTGGACAAATGTAAATGTAGAATAGAAAATTAATATATCAAAATGTAACAGCTTGCCTATTTTAAAAAATATTTTACTGAACATCTAATTCACGTTGGTTGAATAATAGAGAACACAAATTAAAGGAAAGAAAGATATCTACAATTGTGAATAATGTTAGGGGAATACATATGTATGCATAAGTATTTTTGAACATTTTCTTACATATATTTAGTTTTTTAAATAAAAAATTTACCATATTGCATACACTTTTAATTTTTGATATCTTATAGTTTATTGTAAATAATATCATAATGAACATTCCAGTAAGTAAATTTTTTATTGTTATTAGTTTCCTTAGTATAAATAGTTACAAATACATTTGATAGTTCAAAGTATGGGCATGCTCTTAGAACATGTTGAAATATGTATGTGTATGTACGTATGAACATGCACACATAGTGATGGTGATGGTTAATATTACACAACAACTTCATACAATCACAGGGCTCCTGAATATTTGGCCAAGAAACATTTGGCCAGTTGTTCCTTTTGAAGGTTTTTTTCTTGGATGAACTAACAATTTAATTGTTGGACTGAGTAAAATAGATTGCCCAACATAACACTGGGAGAGCTCATCTAATTAGTTAAAAGCCTGAGCAAAATACAAAGGTCTACTCTCCACTAATGAAAAATGAATAACTATTGCTGTCTTTGAGCTAAAATTTTGGTGTTTCACTATTTGTTTGGTTTGTTTTGTTTTTGTTTGAGACCTTCAGACTTAAACAGAAGTATCAGTTCTTCTTGGGTCACAAGCCTGCCAGCTTCTCAGTTGGCACTGGCTGGCTGATTTTCCCAGCTCATCAGTCTGCCAACTGCAGATCTTGGGACTTGTCAGCCTCCACAGTCCTAGAATCCAACTCCTCATGACAAGCAAGCGTGCACACACATACACAAGCAGTATTGGTTGTGCTTCTCTGTAGAATATTGACTAATAATGTGGTCTTTACAAAGTATATAAATTTACTACTACCAGGAGCACTTAAAAATTATTGAACTAACACCAAAGCAATTCTCCATATTTACTAATCTTCTCTAGTAAGACCACTATCATACTGTTGTTTTAATTTATATTTCTATTATTTAAAGTAAATGTCATATTCTTTTATTTTCATTGCTGGGTCTTTTTGTGCATATTTTTCAATTTATGTGTACATACATTGTAAAGGACTCTAAATCACAGACCCTAATCCCTCGCTATATATATGTTCCTGATAGTCTTACATTATTCTGTCTTTCCTTTATTTCTGTCTATATTTTGTCATAAGGAAATTTGAAACATGTAGGTACACAAACAAATTGTGTCAATCGTACTGTTAAACCTTTGCTAGTTGCCATCCCAGCAACTGATGGTGCTCCGTTCCCATCTGAGTGGCAGTTCACCTGCCTTAGTCACAAATGGATTGAAGACTCAGATCTTCCAGGGGGCGTTTGCTGTGGTTGGGAAATGCCTTGGTTACTTTTTCATCACTAAAATACATGACACCCCCAACTCAAAGGACAAAAGGTTTATTTTGGCTTACAGTTTGAAGAGGTTTAAAATCCACAATTACTTGGCATGGCAGGAGCACACCACAGAGAATTGCTCGTGTTGTGATAGGCAAGAACTAGAGAGAATTGAGGGGAAAGGAGGGAGACATCCTGCCAGGCCATGCTCCCCTGCAAGAAATTTCTATCACCAGGCCTCACCTTCAAACTTCATACTTTACTATAAACTCACCACAGGACTGACCTAGTAATGAATATCACACCTCATGATCCAACAACCTCCTCAGAGTCTCACCTATAAGTTTGTGAGACTTTGGGTGCATCTATAACCATAATAAGAAGTAATGCTCAAACTCTTGAAAACTGAGATAAGTGATAACATTATCACTGGGAGAAAAAGGCCCTATCCTCTATTGTTGGTGGAAGTGCAGGCTGGAACAAGCATTATGGAAATCAGCATGGAGATTCTGCAGAAATCTAGGATTGGAGGTTCCATTCAAGCAACCTATTCCCCTCCTAGGTATTTTTCCAAAAGAACTGAAATCATCAGACCATAGCGATATATGTACACTTATGTTTATAGCGCTGCAATTTTCCATAGCTAAATCTTGGAAACCACCAAATTCCCATCAACTGAGAAATGGATTTAAAAATATGGCATTTTTACACAATGGAGTATTATTAAGCTATAAAAAACAATAAATTTGAGGCATTTGTAGATAAGTGGATACAGCTAGAGATTATATTGGTGACATAAATCAAATCCACATGTGCAAACATCTGATTATCTAGTGTGAGAACCTGAAAGAGTAATTAAAATCTAAAAGGTGCAGTAGATACTGTGAAAGAGAAAGAAGTTATTCAGTGGGAAGAAAAAACTGGGATGGGGAAAGAGACAAAGGAAGGAAAAAATATATTTTTATGCATATATGAAGAATAGTTTGGGAAGTGGTATTGCCAATTTCTGCTGGTCTTTTAAAAGGAGCACTTACTGCTTAATATTTTTTTCATTTTATTCTTTTATTCTTCTTTTGAATTTCTTTTTTTATTTTTTTAATTTTATTGAGAAATAAATAGCAAGGAGGCAGTTTCAAAAGCGATTAGTAGGACAGTTTCAATAGTTAATACATTGCATACTGTTGTCTTCATAGTGATTATTCATAGTATAAGACGCAGACATGATATCCTGTCTAAACAATATTAGTAGAAATCTTTCTTCTCATTGAATGAAGAGAAAGTAGCTGTATATCATATATCTATCCTATTTTGTACATGCAGATACAAAATGGTCCTTTATTTGCATCCCCTTTGTTTGTTCAGTTTTGTGAGAGATGGGTATTCCATTGCCATTTAAATGTTATAGGTGCATGAATTCAGCAAAATAATCCAATATGGTCCTGTAGTCCATAATAGTAGTGGATTTTCCGAAGGATTGGCAATGTCAGAAGTTGTTGACTTGAGCATTTTACAGCTCAGCATATTAATATGGCTTTACTTTTTATACCTCTTTTTTATACTTTTCTGCTGGATGGTTAAGACCAAGATAAAGCAAGACCTATATAACAAGAAATGTAACTTTTGTATCTGACAAGGTCAGTCAAATCCCCTCAGGATTTACCCTGAAACCCTGTACCGCAGTTTGAAGATCCTTTGTGAGTGTCAGTCATGTGGATGAGTCACTGCCATTGCTTGACCGATTTGCTCTCTGTGAAAGCTTGAGAGAATGCTTTCTCTCCATGTGACTCTCCCTAGGCACACTCTACATCATCAATCACTTTCCTCTGTGGCCCCACAATCTCCTTGATCAGAAAATCTGGGACATCACTGAGTTACAGGATGTTACAGTACAGGTTCTCTTATGTCCTGAGTCCTCCCTGACCTTGAAAGGCTAGGGCCAAAATGTTGGCTGTCCTTGTTGCCCTTCTTTTTCTCTAATTTTTGGTCTGCAAACTTAAGTTGTTAACCCTCCAGAAGAGAAGCTTAATTATATCATTACTCTATAACATAGGCAGTTGAGCTTAATCTCACTGGCTGAATATCAAACATTATAGACATAACATGAAACAAGTATTTTCCATCAAGTATTAATATGTTAAACTTTAAATCCCTACAGAATGTGTTCTTTTGAATTTCTTGTAACTTTTTTGTGATTGTTCTGTTTTGTTCTTTCTTTAAACCAATCTTGCACATTTATATCTGGTAATCTGAACAACTAACTTGAAAATAGTATCATGCAAAACAGCAATAATTGTTAAATTCCTATTACTTGGTTTTGTGAAATTTTGTATCACTTCTAATGCTTTTTTTTCTATTATAGTTTTGTATTCTTTAAAAAAAACTCTGGCTGGTAACCTACCTTAGAAAGCAATCTGAGTTTGGTGATTCAGAGAAGATGTCTAGACTCTGCATCCATCTTCTCCCACAGCTGTGTGAACAGCCATGGGATAAGAGTATATACTTTAATGTGGTTTGATAATGTCAATTACATCCTGAAAAATGTTAAGTTCCAGTGATATTTTTCTATGGATGTCTACCATAGAAAGCTAGTATTTCTCTATAGATATCTATCCACGTGTGTGGACTCACAATGAGAAGTGACCACTTGAACCCAAGTAGTGAAACCAAAAACCCATCCAGTCATGGTAGCCACTCCATCCATGAAAATGCTGATTGACACAAAATAATGCGTTGGCTTTTCTTGATAAGTAAACATTAAAAGACTTTAGTTGTACAGTTGTGTTGACTGGCAACAAAAATACACATATAGTCATGCACACCTTTCTGAAGACTTTATGGCACGTCAACAAGTATCATTGCCTTATTGTCAACATCAGAAGTCTTGTCTACCTGTGTAGTCATAGCTACTCATTAACCCTCCATAGGATATGTTGCCACTTTTTGAAATGTATCCTGTCCTAAAAGTACTCAATAAATATCCTCAGTAACAGGCAGGATCAATGGCTCACCAATAGTAAAGGGCTTCTTAGCATTAGTAGCACGGTCAGCCTCCAAGTGTGATTTGATGAAGTGGTGGCCTTCAGTAGCCACTTTTGTTCCTCAGGTCCACCTTTCTCTTTAAAATCTTCAAAGACTTTCCTTTGTTTAGGAGTGCTTGATCTTCATGTGGCAAAGCACTTTTGGAGGGGTCATAGTTGGGTAGCCATTCTCCATACATACTAGCAGGAAACCTTACAGAATATCTATTATGAGGTATCCTGCAATGTGAGTTAGATTCTTGGAAGTTAGATTCCTGTTGGAGCTTGCTTTCTTTTTGTTGGTTTCTGCTGACTCATCGGTGCCCTTTTTGGAGAATTCCTCCAGCGATATTTGTTCTGTTATTGTTATTTGCTTACTTATTTTGGCAGGGTTTACTTGTGGGCTTATCAAAATTATGTCCAAGTCAAGTGTGTAATGTGAAAAAGAGGCGATGGAAGTAGTAAGCAAAATAATGGGCAGGCCAGACACTGACCAAGGTAAGCTTTGGATTCTGACCCAAAGTCACCAGACATAGCTTAATTGTAACTTGTTATTCACTGATAAGATTTTTATGAATCTGAGCAATTGACTTATTATGCCCTCTGTGCAGTCAAACTTTTCTAATGTTGATCTGCATTTGCATTGGATCCCTAGAGCTAACATCACAACCTCAGCTCTACTTCAGATTCTCAGATGTTAGATCCTCATTAGGAGCCTGCAACCCAGATACCTGACATGCACAGTTCACAGCAATGTTTGTGCTCCCACTCCAGTGTTAATTTCCAAGAGGTGAAGATCAGGCAATAACATCAATCATGGGCAATGTCTGCACATTCAGATGAAGCTGTGATAGTTTTTTCACTATTTATTTCCCACTGTGCTGCTGGGTTCCTAACAGGTCAGAACCACTACTGGTCTGTGGACCCTTGCTCTAAAGAGCTTCATAGTGCTCAGAAAATGCACCATATCACATATAACTCGAAGTGCGAATTTACCAGCTTGAAGTAACACAACTCAAATGTACAGCATTAGGAGGCAGCAACTCAGTGTGCATCACTCCAGCAAGTGATAGAGCTAGTTAGCAAGCCAAAAGGAAGCAAAAAACGATCTCCAAGTCTCAGACCGCCAATTGTTTTATAATTGCCTTACAGAGTTTTGGACTCTAAAATCAGTTCAGATATCACGCCGGTGATTTTATGGTACAATAAAGAGACAATAAAAAGTTTGTTATTCACCAAAAAAGAACTTTCTAGGGAGAGTAAAGCAGGTACCTAAGCTGATCTCAAATGTTTGAACAAAGAAAGG
>NW_004524662.1:441605-459111 GCF_000260255.1 Octodon degus | reverse complement strand
TGCAGTGTTACACCCCAGGCCTGTATGGCTGGCCTGAGTTGAGCCAGACCTGGGCTAGGACTGGGTCTGGGGGTTCCTAAATCGCGGCAGAAATTCCTACTTGGCGGCCGGGTAGGGGAGGTACTGCAGAGTGGTGGGGGGCGTCCCAAGGGCGTGAAAGAGTGTCTGACCCACGCTGTGCCTGGGCTGGGACCCGGAGTTGGTCCCAACAGCGCAGGGTAGTCGGAAACTCTCCCCTCTCCACGTCTTAATAACAATTTCAGTGTTCTCTTTTTTTTCACGGTAAAGAAATTGGATTTTATTTTATAGGTATTTGGGACACAGTAGGCTTTTCAAAACTTACTTTGAAAGAAGTTTAGAGTTTAATATGAGACACAAAAATAGTGCACAATCAAATTCTATTACTTAGATTTCTCTAATGTCAACATGTTGCATGGCCATTATAATTTTATTTTTCTGGTAGTGATGATTGAACTCAGGATTTTGTACTTGCCAGGCAGGCACTTACACAACTGAGCTATATCACTATTCCCCATCATAATAATTATTTTTAATTAATTTTATTGAGAAACAAATAGCAATGAGATAGTTTCAAAACTGATTAGTAGGATAGTTTCAATAGATTATACATTGCATATTGCTGTCTTTGTAGTGGTTATGCATAGCACAAGATGCAGACATGGTATCCTGTCCAAACACTATTAGCACAAATCTTTCTTCTCATTGAATTAAGAGAAAGTAGCTGTATATCTAGCCTAACTATTTTGTATATACAGATAAAAATGGTCCTTCATTTGTGTCCCCTTTTTTTTTTATTAAGTGTTGTCAGAGAAGGGTATTCCATTGCCATTTAAATATTGTAGGTGCGTGAATTTAGCAAAATAATCCAATATAGTCCAGTAGCCCATAATAGTGGAGCACTATCTATAGGACTGGCGTGGTCCGAAGAGCAACTTCACTGTTCTACATTGGCTTATTTTCCTTTTTTCCTCAAACATGCCTAACAATTCCTATTAAAAATAATAAAAAATAAAAGCCCAACTTTTTTTTCTCTTCCATATATCTTTTGTCATTTATTTGCATTGCCCTTGAGTATTCAAATAAGCTACTCAATCTCTCTACCTGTTCCATTCTGCCTAAAAAATTCAGAATCTAATTTCTAGCCACACCACTCCACTCTAGCTACTGTTCAGCGGCCTTTACTCTCCTTGCTCCTCACTGAGCTTAAGGCACTTCTCCACCCTCACTCTAACCTCACTCCCACTTTTGGTCCTGCCAGTTAGTGCCTCTTCTGGTTTTTCTCCTACTTCTTTCATTATATTACTTTTTATCCTGCTGATTTCTACTTCCTCTTTCAATCTCCTTAACACTTATTGACATATAATGTAAACGAATAAAAATCAAAAGGCATAATTGTGCAGCGCCATAAATTTTTATGACTTACACTCCAGTATAATCAGCATCCAGATTAAGAAACAGATTGTCTGTGCCATGCTAAAGGCCAGGTCCGACCCCGGTCCAAGCTGCCCTAAATGTGACTCCTTAGTCTTTATTCCCCTTCACCAAATAACTGTTATGAAAGTTATTAACATTTCTATATTGATAAATCCTGCCCTGATTATCTCAAATCCCCATTTATTGCTTGAAATCTTTTCTATCTTTTTTGTACAGGTAGGCATTAAAATCTAATAATTCCTTTTTCAATATCTGAAATTGATTTTTTCTTTTCTTTTTTTGTTATTTATTTATTTGGTACAGGGTCTCACAACATAGCTCAGACTAGTAGTGTTTTTCCTGTCTCAGCCTCCCTAGCACTGAGATTACAGGTCTGAGCCACCATGCCCAATTCCAGGCCCAGCATAGTGGGCCCAGAGGTGATGCCAGCACAGAATGTGGTACCTGGGATCAAACTCAAGCTCCATATGCCTTAAGCTCCATAAGCAGGCAGAAGCTTATGGTAAGCTATCTCCCCAGCCCTGTTTGTTGTTGTTGTTGTTTTCATTTACATTTTACCACCAGAGTATAGCCATGGTTCAGAAACAGTGACCTGTAGCCCAAATACTGCCTTTTACATGTTTTTATAAATCGTTGTATTGCCTTGTTCAATTTTTTAATGAAAAATAATCAGTCATTCATTTACATACTGGATGAGGCTGCTTTCCTGACACAAATATTTACTTACGTGTTGAGAGTTGCTGTAATCATGGAAGTAATTACCACAGAGACCATCAGGCCTGAGAAGCCTAAAATTTTTTATAGCTTTTCCCTTTACTGAAAAAAATCAATCTTTGTTCTATTTTATTTATGTATGTATTTATTATTTTGTATTTTTTTAGGGAAAGGTCTACAGGGTATTCAGGGTCTCACTACTAGATTGGACTTGTAGTGATCCACCTGTTTACAGCCTCCCAAGAGCTGGGATTATAGGTATGTGCCACCACGCCCAGTCTCAACTGCTGTCTCAGTGCACCCCAGAGGCAGGGCCGGCAGGGCAGGCCCGGGGATAGAACTCCTGGCCTCTGCGCCTGTTTGCAGGTCCTTTAATTCGCTGAGCTATTTGGCCGGCCCTCAATCTTTGTTTTAGATCATCATTATTTACACTAAATTGCACTAGTAATTTTCTGTTGGGTTATGAATGCTAATATCCCATTCCTCCTATCTTTGGCTAGTTACCCTATTAAGGCTCCTCAAACATTTTTCGTATTTACCATACATTCTTCGGATCAGCATAGGCTTAAATTCCTTTTCCTAGCAATCAAAGCATCTTCTCAGTTAAGAAAACTGAAAGCTACAAGCATTAAAAGAGGAGCCAAACACAGCGTCCAAGCCTCATGCTACTACTTCTTTCTTCATTGCTAGTACTTCCTACATCTTATCCTTCAATCTCACATCTACATACTTTATCTGTAACCATATTCTGTGACTACTAAGGAGGCCTTTCCTTCAGTGCTTGTATGTATCTCTTCTTCCATAACACCCAGCCCTTTGAAGTTCATACACCCTTTACACTGGATCCATCTTCCCATTCTATCACCTTAGAGCATGGGTAGGTTACAATGCAGATCTGCACAGCGACGATCCATCATTGTAAATTTTTTCTTCAGGGATGGGAAGCTCCTGAAAGGTAGAGCATATTACTTCTGCTTTTCTCAAATCTCCTGGACACAGAGCAAAAACATAATGGTAACTGCTGTATTTGACTTCAAGGCCTCATAAGTAAATTAAATCAGAATTCTTGTTGAAAAATGATGCTGCCATAGTAGGATCATGAAACCACATTTATATCTTCCCTATTCCACTGGTAGCAGGAATTAGAGTCTACAAGTTCAGGTGATTGAGCACAACTGGTGAGAAAGACTATCTTAGGCCATTATGTGTTGCTGTACCAGGATATCTGGGGCTGAGTAACTCATAGCAAATAGAAATTTCTGGGACCTGAAAAGTTTGAAATCAAAGGACTGGTATACGACAAGGGATTTCTTACTGAATTGTCCTTTGGTGAAAGGCAGAAAGATAAGAAAGAGAGAGATAGATAGGTAGACAGACAGGAAAACAGACAGGAAAGACAGCAGGCCAAATTTATAGTTTTACAAATGAAACTGAATAACTGCACTGATCAGTTCATGGAGGCAGAGACATCATGGCCTAATTATCTATCATACTTCTAAGGTGGGCCAGATAGCTCAGTGGATTAAAGCACCTGCTTAGGCAGGTGCAGGGACCGGGATTAGAAACCCAGAGTGTCATGCCAGCCACAGCCCCAGGGCATGCTGAGAGAGCGAGTGAGATTGGGCATGGTGATGCATGCCTGTAATCCCAGCACTTGGAAGGCTAAAAACAGGAGAATCACTACGGATGCAATCTGTGTAGTGAGACCCTGTAGACCCCACACTGAATACATAAAAAAGTCATAGTTGTTGATACTATTACAATGGCAATTAAATTTACACATGAATTCAGAAAGGGACAAACCATAGCTAAGAAAAATCTACAGATTTAGCTCAAAACACCTCTACTTTATAACTCTAGTTTACCATTCTAGGTATAGTGACTTAGAAATGGCATATTTCAGACTCTATGTGTACATTTTCATCATTGAAAATTATTTTCATTTTATTTATTTTTCTTGTACTTTTCTATATGGCTTTAATAATGAAGTTTGGGAGAATTGTTTATTTATTTTTGGATTTTTGGTTTTGTTTTATTCATAATTTTTCTGGTCTTCACAGGGAAAAATAGTGTTTAGTAAAGAAATTGAATTTGGGTTATCTTAGTTATTTTTCTCTTGTTCCTGGGACAAAATATGACACCCAAAATTAAACAAGGAAGGTTTATTTAGCTCACAATTTGTGGAGACTTCAGTCCATATTTGGCTGACTCCAAGGCAGAGCAGCATATGACAGAAGGCAGCAATTCATGGTGGTGGAAAACAGCAAAAGCAGTAAGAGCAAAAAGGAGGGGCAGCAGAAAGGAAGCCTCCTTCCCTTCCTTATACTGCACTTCAGCTATGCACCCCCACACTGGGTATAGCACTCACACTCATAGTACCAGCACCAGACCATGAGTCAAGCACAAACTCGAGAAGTCGGCCCTGTGTCTGCATGAGGGTGGGGAAATCCAGACACAAAGCATAACACAGGTGAACCATGGAACTCCAAGCAGTGCACGGGTACACACTTGGAACTCTTTATCAAAGAAAAACAAAACAAAAAGGCTTAAGAATTAAGCTATATAGAAGTCACTGCACACATGCCAGGACCAAAATTTCCACACACTGCTTCCATGAAAAAGCCATTATAAACAACTTTAAATGGCTCTTCATCACATTTTCAAAGAAATCTCACATTTCATAAGTAAATGCTTGCTCTGAAGTTCTCAGGATTCTGAATTGTACAGCCCTGGACAAGAGAGAGAAAGCAAATCCTGTAAATCAGAGAATAAAGCAGAAGAAAATGGAACAGTGAGCTGCATCACACTAAATAACTTTTCTGCGATTGTGCAGACCAAGAAAATACTTTGGCAAATTCATTGCTAATCTAAAGATACTTGGCTCTGGGGCATTAACATTATCTTTCTAGTCCATGACAACACACGTGTACAAATGCCATTAAAAAAAAATCCTAAATTACAAATACGTCCCACTTGTTTCTTCCATCTTTCCATCTCATGTTTTCTCTAGAAGTTCTCTGAAATACAAAACAATGAGCCACACGGATTCACCATCCTGTATGGTTTGGAGATGATCCAGCAGTGGCACTGCTTTGAGTATTGTCCTTTACAGGGACATTGTTTTCCCCTCCCTTTCGCCAGCATTCTAGCAGTTGAATCTGCATGATTAATATGGCAACTTCCAAATGATCATATTTTTTAAATTACAGAACCCAGAATATGCAGTCATCTTCACCTTATGTAAGAACTTGTAGGACTTCTCCCTATTCTGTAACTGATGTGAGGTGCATAACTACTGCTGGGTTTCACTTGCAGGAAAGTGCTATGTGTATCTAAACCAGCCCAAAGAGGCTGAGAACCATTGTGATCTCTGGTCAGAAAAGCAGGGGGAAAAAAAAAGACACAAACCTTGCATAATGAAAATGCCACAAAGCCCTTAATCTTCCTGCCCGTTGTCTTCCACACATCCTTTCCCATACTATAAAAGCCCTCTGTGCCCCCTGTGTTCCCGAAAATGGGGCTTGAAGGCATCGGTTTCCTCTTCTCAGAAGGCCAGTCCTTGAGTAGAACGGACTTCCTTTGCGCTGAAGCTTGCCTCCTGGGTATCAGCTTTCAAGTGCTAAACAGCTGGACTTGGCACCAGTAATAACTACGATGAAGAAAAAGTTTATGGGGACTTAAATGGCCTCTGGTACAGCGTAGGACGCTGTGGTCTCACAATGCTGATGGCAGAATATTGCAATTTGTTGTTTGCTGCATGACTACTTCAGGATACTCTGCCTAATCTCTTTCATGCACCTGCAGGCTCAAAAATAACCCTCAACCCTTCTCAGTGGGCTTTAAGGACCTCTGTCAACTGCCTGGAGGGAACATGACATTAAAGTGAAAGCCCCCACAGCAAATGTAAATTTTATTCAGTTCTGCTCCAGCAGACTTCTTGTCATTTAGTAGGAGTATAAATGTAATATGATTCTTATTGCAACTCGGCAGTTTACTTTTAATCTTGTCTCTAGAAAGTATTGCCCATATTCACCGGGTGACAGAAGTGTCCTTACAGTAGACATCAAAGCTTTTGTAGAGTAGCATATTCATTTTGGTTTAAATTCTCAGGTATTTCATTCTTCTTTTTGCATATTTTTCCCAATTTTAGTTTTCAGCTTTTTGCTTTTCATTCCAGTTGTTGCTAATCTTCAATTAACTTAAAAACTCTTACCACATAGCAATAATTATCAGTTTAAGTATTTATGCACCCAACATAAAACCACAAACTCTATTCCAAAGCTTTCATTCACCATTATTTCAGACTACTTAGACTATGGAACTAGTACATACGGAGTCAATGAGCTCAGAGTTGTGAACATAAATAAATCCAAATATAATGTCTTCATGGAGCTCAGAGCTAATAGCTAGACATAGGGACTAGTGAAGTAATTGTAAAACAAATGTGACATGGTTATGGCATCTAGTGTCGTGAAAAAGAAGCACATCATGTGATGTCATAACATTTTTTGTAAGAGCATATAATCCTTCCCTCAAGTGGTGTCACTGGAGCTTAGATCTGAATGACACATCTAGCTGAATTAAGTCAAGATTGCAGAGGTGGGAGTATTAAATATAGCAGGTAACACAGCAAAGATCCTGTGTGGGACAAGGGCCCCAGCGAGCACAAGAAACTGAAAGGAAATCAGTGTGGCTGAAGCAGAGGGAGTAAGGGGAGGCTGGGTGTAATAACGAGCTGCGTGTTATTGATTCTGTTTTCAAACTCTCTCCTCACTGTGTTCATTTCTCTAATTTCTCACTCCTCCTAACCTTCTTTAAAGTAGGATCAAATTCATGTCTTTTCTAGAATCATACATCATACACCTCTCTACTGTCTGCTCTTATGATTTCACTCTGGCCCCTACAAATGAGTTCACTGCAGCCAGTGATATTTCCAAAAGCAAACTGTGTTACATGAGCTCTCTAATTAACACTAATCAGTGGCACTCCGTTTTTCATAAGAGAATAGGCCTAGCAACCTGTTCTCAATGTACCATGGCCTTTTCTCCCAGCCTCCAGAGAACAGGTACTCAAGCTATTCCTGATACATGCAAGCTCATGACTTTCTTCCCTTGGTTATTAGATGTAATTTTTAAAAAGAGATGTCACTAGTGAAGGCTTTTCCTCAAAACAATTCCTGCTTTCATTTCTATGTTTTCATAGTCTCATGCTTTTTCTTTCTGATGATAGATTGCATTACTGGCCTTAATTTTTCACTCTTTGCTTATTTGTGTTTTTCCTGTGACTATAGAGCCCTTGCTATGGAAGATGAGTATACCTCTCTCCTCTTACCTTCAGTGTGGCTATGACCCTTGCTTCAGCTAGTGAAGACATCAAGTAAGCCAAAATTCAAATTTCTTTTATGGTTAAGCCATCTCGGTTATGCTTGGACTACTGAACGAGCAGACCCAATCTCATGTAGTTTAATATTCTTTAGCTGAGCTCAGCAAAGAATAACAAATTCAAAGGGCCAACCAGATAGCTCAGGATACTAAAGCACCTGCTTAGGTGGGCACAGGGACCAGGTTTAGATCTGGAGCATGCCATACGGGCCCCACCCTTGGAGCATGCTGAGACAGCAAATGGCACTAGGCATGGTGGCATGCACCTATAATCCCAGCACTTGGGAGGCTGAAACCAGGAGGCTCATTGTGAGTTCTATCTGTGTACTGAGACCCTGTAAGACCCTGTGCAAAAATACATATAAAAAAAGATCAAAAACTCTACCCAGCTAAGACAAAACCATGTGAAAAAATACTGTCACATATATTATAAATATCTATCTCACTAAGATTGTTATTGATGATCCATTACACTGCAATCATTAAGAAAAATTCAATAGGTATGAATTGCTTTAAATGGAAAATGGAAAGTATGTTGTATGATTTGTCTAAGCTATTAAAGTACAAGCAATAATACAGACACACAGAGAAGTTTTTACAGATGATTTTAACTACCTGTAAGAAGTTAATGATAACCAGGAAAACAACTTACTTGGACAAGCTGAGCAACTTCCTTACTGGTCACTATCATGAGCATACCCTGTAACTACTTGGTATGCACATCATTTCTCTAACTTGAAAATGAGAATGAATTTAGGGCTGACCAATTAGCTCAGCAGATTAAAGTGCCTGCCAGCAGGCACAGGGGCTGGGGATTTGATCCCCAGGCCTGCCATGCTGGCCCTTGAGACTGGGTGTGGTGGCTCATGCCTGTAATCCAAGCTCTTAGCAGGTTGTAAACAGGTGGATCACTATGAGACTGATCTAGTAGTGAGACCCTGAGCACCCTGTAGACCCTTCCCCAAAATATGAGAGAGAGAGAGAGACAGCGACACAGAGAGAGAGAGAGAGAGAGAGAGAGAGAGAGAGAGAGACACACACACACACACACACACACACAGAGACAGAGAGAGAGAGAGAGAGAGAGAGAGAGAGAGAGAGAGAGAGAATGAACTTAGCAAGGGTAGAAAATAAGTTTGTCTTGAGAAATGGCTCCAGTGGATTTCTTTGACTTTTCTGGAGTGCTGCACTGAATTCCAGATGCTGCACTGGAATCATTATTCCGATGCCAAATTTAGGTTCAACTGGACAAAGTATAATGATTAACAATGCCTTCCCTGAATAAGAGAGGAGAGATTTTGTATTATCAGAGTCACATGTTTGACATACTTATTATTATTTTTATTAATTATAATTATTTTTATTTTTGATATAGGGTCTCACTATGCAGATTGTACTCATAGTGATCCTCCTATTTTCAACCTCCCCAGTGCTGGAGTTACAGGTGTGCGCCACTACCCCAAGTCTCTGTGGCAGGCTCAGTGTGCCTAGGGTGTGGGGGGGTGGCCAACGCAGCATGTGGTACCAAGGTTCAAACCCTGGTCCCTGCACTTGCCTAAGCAGGCACTTAGTTAACTGAGCAATCTTGCCAGTCCATCTTTGATATACTTAGAGAACCTCTCTCATTCATTTCCATTTGACATCCAGTAACTTTAGTGTCAATGATCATAAGATACAATATAAGTAAAATACAGCTGAAGTCTTGGTCAAGAATTACCTATTTTCCTTTGCTAAGTATACAGAACAGCTGAATAAAGAAATCTAACTGTTGGTCTTACTTGCAGTAGTTTCATAGTTCAGAAGTTCACTCAATGGATTGATTATCAAGAAACCTTTAGGCAGCAAGTAATAAAATGCTCACTTAAAATCCAAAAACTGTTGGCCTTTTACATAATAGGACATCATGTCTTAAGACTTTGTCTTTTCTCTCCATCATTCAGCTCAGCTTTTATGAGAGACTAGAAGTTCTAGTGTTTCAGGGGAAATAAAAAGACTGAATCTCATTGGCCCTATTCTACCCACCTAAGTCATGCACTTACCCCCAATCTACTGACAATTCCAGGAGAAAAGGAGGGCTCATTGGCCACACCAAGGACATAACTATGCCTTCCTGAGGTATTGTAATTGATTTTGTTTTTATTTCTCTATATTTTCCTAGGTATTCTGAATTCTTCACAATAACTATGTGATATTTCTATAGTAAGAAAGACATCAGCATCATTCATAAGACTAAAAAGTCAGAGGTATAGTTCTGGTTGGACTTCTTTTCAAAAATATACAACTACAACCTTTAAATCTGTTACACTTAGTTTTGTCAAGATGAAATCTTAGCTCTGTCTCACTTTTGCAAGTGCGATGATACAAATTAAGGCTTCTTTTGATCAGCATTATTTTTCACTCTCCTTAAAGTGATCTTTGCATAAAATTTACTATACAGTATAACATGAGATAATTGCTTTAAAATGTACTTGATATAATAAAAAATCTTCAACATAGTGCTCTTTGCTTTTGTTGTGTAAGGGAGACATAGTTGTGTTTTGTGCTTTATTCTCCACCATTGTTTGTTGGATTGAAAGATGTTTCTAAGTATAGACCTTCCATGTAAATATTGAAAGAAACAAAAGGACAATGTTAATTATGTGAAGTCAGGAAAAGCCTGGTGTATGCAAAGCTCATCTGTGGTGTAATGAATATCCTTTACAACACTAACTTTGAATGCATACTGTTGAACCAGTGCCAGGAACTGTATGTGATTTCCTCCAGAACTGAAGGCACATTGTTCGGCTCTTGGAATAAATTCTTAAGATCTCTCACTATAAAAGAACCAAGAAATATAACTCCAGCTAACATGGAAAAAGAGGTGCAGCCTAGGGTACTCATCCACAGTGCATGTATCCCTCAGTTTTAGGCCATAGCAGTCAAGTAACTCTACATCTTGCTTGCTTTCTGAATCCTTTAGGATTCCACCACCTGTGCATCTTGAACATTCATAGGGAGGTGTTCACTTTTACTGTGATATAAATAAACGATACTGTACATACAGCTTTGTTTGGTAAAAACTCAGTAAAGTGTTCAAACATACTTCATGCACTTTGAAAAAGACTCTCAGGCAAAATTTGCACATCTATAAAGAGTTACTCCCAAAAGAGCCCCACTGAATTTTGATCAATTGACTCTGAAGTCTAAAGGCCATACACATTTTCTTTCTTTGAGGTAAGAAGTAAGTACACATAAATATGACTAACAATAGCATGTTCTATATTTTTCATCCAGGATATTTGATATTTTGTACCACTCTGCAGGCTTTTCACACTGACCAGGCCATTGTCAGGATAACTGCTTCCTCCAGTCCAATTCTAACACTGCACCCTAGATTCCTTTTTTCTTAATATTAATTTTATTGAGAAACAAGTAGCAATGAGACAGTTTCAAAACATGTTATTAGGACAGTTACAATAATTAATGCATTGCATATTGTTGTTTTTATAGTAGTTATTCATAGTACAAGATGCAGACATGATATCTTGTCTAAACACTATTAGTTCAAAACTTTCTTCTCACTGAACTAAGAGAAAGTAGCTGTATATATATGGTAACTATTTTGTATATAAAGATAGATATAGATATAGATAGATATAGATATATTCACTACAAAATGGTCCTTCATTTATATTCCCCTTTTTTGTTTACTTTTGTCAGAGATGGGTATTCCATTGCCATTCAAATATTGTAGGAACACTCTAGATTCCTATCCTGCCTACTTCTGGCAAATCCCTTTCTCTTGGCTAGAGTATTTCTCAAAAAGAAAGGGAAAAAAGACGCAAGAGCAACAACATTTTCAAATGGTGAACATCAATTTTAGCATAGGTGGTTATATTTTATCCCTTCCAGATGCAGCAGGCGAAAAGAAACTGAAACAAGAATAATTGAATTTGAAAAAAAGAAATTTGTGTTTCGGTGCTTGTCAAAATCGAAACTGAATATTAAAATTCATCCTCACAAATTATTGTTTAAAAATTCATGGGATCAAAATAAGTCAGAACCAATCATGCAAAGATAATTCTGTCTAGCCATTTGTCTAGTGTGTTCTCTCATCTACCTGTATCCTCAACTAAAATCTGTTACGTTTTTGATAAGCCATAAAAGTCACACAATGTTGTTACACCGAAGTAACAATACCTGGATCTTGCACCTTCTTTAAACTCTTAGGACTGCCATGTTGCTGTTGTTTAGATACAGAATTCAAATGCCTATTTTTACATAACAATTTCCTTCTCACAAAGCAAAACTGCTCTGGTAAATTATAGCAAATAGCATAGCAGAGTGATGCCTCAGTTCATGAATTTAATTTGTTCCACAAATCTGGGGAAGACAGCCACATTCATGTTTGTGTGGTGAAGATGGCCATGGTCATGCTTGCCACCTGATGGAAAGTTCATGAACAGAAGCAAAATTTTGCTCAATGCTTCTGTTTGTAAATTGCTTGTGGACAGATGTGTTCATGCACTGAAGTATTATTGGTGAGTATTTTGCAACCATGAAAAGGGCATGTTCAATGTTATATAGAAATTATTAAATATGTATCATATGTTTTATGCATAGAAAAATGAATTATAACATAGTATTAATAACAAGAGGAAATATAAACAGGTAAAGCAAGTCTTAAGTAGAGAAACTTGATATGATTATCATATGTCCCCTGATGTTGATAATAATTATCTTCATTAAAAAATAAAATTAATATTCATATATAGCTCTGACTTCATTTTTGACAAGTACTCATAGATGTGCGTAGATCAAAGTTTGGAAAACATAATGTCAACTATCTTTCTCTGGAACACTCAATTGTGAAACATAAATCCTTCGTCTAAAGTCTCTCCTGTCAGATATTCCTCATCTGATATGTTAGTTGATGACTGATATGTGTTTATGAGCTGATCTATTTTTCTGCAATGCAGAGCAAATACTTCTACTGCTGAAATTTTACTTTGTATGTCACACTACTAATCACATAGGAAGCACGGTTCTTTCACAGATTTTCATGGCATTCTCACTAGAAAGTAAATATATACACATCCTCATTCAACAATGTCATGTTCATGAAGTTTAAGAAACATCAATGGGGGCCAGGGAGATGGCTCAGTAGAATAACTGCTTGCCTGAAAAGTGCAGGGTCCCGAGTTCCATCCCTGGTACCAAAAAAAAAAAAAAAAAAAAAAAAAAGAAAAGAAAAGAAACATCAGTGTAAGTTCAAAGTGTGTGTGTGTGTGTGTGTGTGTGTGTGTGTGTGTCTATATATATACTTGATTTTGTGACTGGGTATGGAAATAAAAGTTATTACAAGAGAATACTAATGACTTGCATAAAATGTGTAAGTGGTTATCAGACTTAAAACCCTTGATGTAGACATATCAGGATAGTTTGAATTTAAATATTCTAGTATTAAGTGTCAGAATTTTTCAAATTTAAGAACATGCTGTCGTATCATATGTGATATGTCACCTACACCAGTGCTCATAGCCATGCCCTGTAATTAAGGAGATCAATATATCTGCTGTAGAAATACATCTGTGGAATGAATAAAGACTGTAAATAGCTTCAAATTATTTCAGATAAGCATTTTCTGCCAAATTTTTACAAAAGGCATAAGAAAAATCCTTTGGTTCTACTGGTTACATGATTTATAATTTGTGCCTAAGATACTGTGAATTTTTATAGTGCATCAGTTACATTTTAGAGCTGCAGTTCCTGTGCCATTGAGATTAAGAATTGCCCCGCCCACCTCTGTAAAATTCCTTAAAAGCTCACTTGTATTTCTCCAGCCGCTTATTTTCCCATCTCTACTCAAGAAGTGACTTCCTTAAGTGCACATGTTTTTTTCAATAAATAATTTATGTAAAGTTAAATTAACTAAATTCACTTAAAGTACATAAATCAGTGAATTTTGACACTTGCATATCCTTGTGGAATCAAGCCCACAATTAAGACATAAAACAGTTTCAATACCATAAAAGAGTTTTCATGCCCCTTTGTAAAATATTAAGTCTCTCCATCCTCCCATCAGTCTGACTCTTCAGCCATTCATTTGCCTTTTCCACATGGATAATTTTGAACTTTATGTTAATAGAGCTACATAATATGCATTCATTTGTGTCTTCTTATTCTCTGTGCTTCTAAGGTTCATCTATGTTGTGACAATGCTAGCCTTTTCTTTTTATTCTGGAGTATCATTCTAATCATCTTAGAAAAAACAGCATAGATGACAAGTTACTTGCTTTAATTGCTTTTTAGTTCAGTTAATATTTCAATGTGTACTTGTGTGCGCCAGCATTGAGTGAATAAATACTGTTGTTATGTCTCCTTAAATAATTTACTCTTTTACAATTACATAACAGCATTTGTTTCTTGTGGCATACGGTTTTATACATTTTATGCATATATAAATTGCAAGCATCCTAAATATTTTGAAAGAAGATTTTAATCTTTTTATAGTAGTTGTTATCAGGTACTATTGTTATTTTTCATTGCTTTGTTTCATTATTCCTTTGTTCCATATTTTCTTGTTAGTTTTTTTATGATTTGATGAGTGTGTAGGGGTGCGTGTCTTGATTATGGCATGATTCCTTTCCCATAGATTTTGTCCATAGTCTTTTCATATCATTTGTATTAACTCCTTCTTTCTCATTGATGCCTATTAGTCTCATGTTGTTCATCTTTGCATTGTCTTGCAGGTGATGAATTATTTTTTCCTGCATCCTAGTTTTTTTAAGAGATGTTTTCTTACCTTCTCACTAGCTGCAACAGCATTTTCAAGATCTGAAACTCTGTCTACTTTCACTTAAACGATTTTGCAAGCTTGTGATACAGATTTTAAGTTCCTCTATATCTCTTTGACTCTGCTTCATGCGATATATTTCTTTCCTATATTGCTAATTGAAGGATTCCATCATTTTTCTAATCTCCTCTATTTTTAGCAGTGTCTTCTTGAGAATCAGTTATTAATTCCTTCATTATAGTTATCCTTTCTTTTTTTACTTCAGAGATTATTTCTAATGTGATTTCCTCTATATGTTTCTGCATTTTATTCTTTACTTCAGATGCTATTAATTCAGAGATTTCTTTTTTTATTTCAGAAGTTACTTCTGATCTGAGTTCCTCTATACCTTTCTGCAGTTGTTTCTTTACTTCCGATGCTATTATTTCCGAGTTTTTTGGTGTGTGAGTCCCAATTTCTTCTGTGCTAGTGTCTTCTGCAGTTGTTCTGGGTGGACTTGGGGCCTGAGATTGCATTGTTCTCCTTCTTTTTGTCATTTTGTATAGCACTGTCCTCTAACCTTTGGTGTAGAACTTTAGTGCAGTTATACTTAGCACCTACTGAAATTCTTACCCAAGAGAGATTATATGATTAAGGCAGCTATAGTTTTGTATTTACAGAACTACAATAAGGAGCACTAATAATGAGTAATGATATTTAGCAGTTGACAAACTTTTGTAAGTACTGGCTTTGTATTTTAGACAGTAAGAGCAATCATTATATCTATATAGCTAAGCAGATGTTAAATTGGGAATTTGTATTTAAGTTAGTTCTGCTAAGTTCTGTCTGATCGCCTCCCCTTGACGTACCTGGTGTTTTCCAGGCAGACTAGTTCACCCCAGTTACCTTTTGCCCCCTCTCTCAGTCAAGAGAGAAAGAGGGAGGATGCTTTTATAGATTTGGGTCTAGCAAAGTGTCTCAGCTAACTGGGTGCAGATCTATGAAGTTTGAATTCATCCAGTTGTGCCTGGCTTGGGTCTGTGCTCAGCTTCTTCTTGCTGATGCCCTTGGAAGTGAGTCTGTTGTGCCACTCTGGAAAGATGTTCTATATTAGCAGAGTGGTTCTGGCCCCTAGCCTCTCTGCAGGTACTTCAGCTGCAGAGTTTCACACCAGGCCTGTATGTCAGGCCTGGGCTGGGTCTGGAGAGGTCCTGAGAGCAGGACAGAAAGGACTCACTCACAAGTGGGCCTGGGCTTGGGCTGCATCTGTAGGGGTCCTGAGACAGAAGTTCTCACTCAAGGCCAGGCTTGGGCTGGGTCTGGAGGAATTCAGGGGGCACAGGAGAGGGTGGAAACTCTCCCACACACTCCCCTTTTCCATAGATTTTGTGCAGCAGGTTTTTGTATTGTGGTAACCATTGGACTCGCAGAAATCACACTGTGATTACATGTATTGTGCTCTGTTTTATCTTAAAAGAAAATTAATTTCAATCACACATGGAAACTCTATGCTTTTAATTCTCAAATTCACCCACACTTTTTTATTTTTCATGACATATCTATATATTTTATATTTTGTATCCTTTGAACAATTTCTTTAGCAGATATTGGTTATTTCAGGATATATATTTCATTATGTATAAATTTGGTGAAATTTGATGTTCAAAGGATTTTTATATTTCAGCTTGGCTGTTAAATGTTTTGGCATAATGCTCTTTATGTTACCCTCATTATCCTTTTAAAATCTGTAGCAATAACTCCTGTTTTATTACTTTTATTATATTCATTTTCTTTTTCTTTCAGCAATTCCAGTTAGGTATTTCAAGTTTATTGTGTTTTTTTAATTAATAGACTTTATTTCTAATAGCAGTTTTAGGTTTACAGAAAAATCAGGCAGAAAGTACAGAGTTCTGATAGACAACAATTTTCCCTACTATTAACATCTTGCATTACTGTGGTCCAATATTGATATCGTTAATAGCCAGAGTTCATATCTTACATTAAACTTCACTTCTCTATGAACAATTCCCATCATGACTGATCAATGTTCCCATTCCTGTGTCTCTTAATTTTCTTTTTGTATTTTTTTTTTAGGGAAGGGTCTACAGGGTGTTCAGGGTCTCATTACTAGATCAGACTCGTAGTGATCCACCTGTTTACAGCCTCCCAAGAGGCGGGATCACAGGTGAGTGCCACCACACCCAGTCTTAATTGTTATCTCAGCACTCCCTGGGGGTGGGGCCAGCACAGCAAGCCCAGCAAGCTTCACTTCTTATGTTGTATATCCATTAGACTTTGCCAAATATGTTCCATGTATCCACCATTATTGTATTGTACAAGGGAATTTCAAATTCCTCTCTATTCCTAATGGAACCCTAAAATTCCTCTATGTTCCACTTATTCATCTTTTCTTCCATGGCTTCATAGATGTTCCTTTCCAGAATGTTGTACAATATGTACTCTCCCAGACTGCTCTTTCTCTTATCAATATACATGGATGTCTCCTCATATGTTTTCATGGCATAATAACTCATGTTTTTATGATTGAATAATAGCTCATCTATTTTTATAACGCAGTTTATTTATCCACTGACATACTAAGGAAGGTATTGGTTGTTTTCTAATTTTTAAATCAATAAATGAAGCTGCTATAAGCATTCCTTTGTACATTTTAATGTGGACCTATGGTTCCAACTAATTAAGGTAAATATCAGAAAGCACAATTGCTGAATCATATACTAAGAATGTTTAGAATCATAGAAATAGCCAAAGTATATTCCAAAGTGACAGAACATTGCCACCCTTAATTTTTAGGACTAGAGGTTGAACTCAGAGCTTCACACCTCTAAGTTACATACCAAACTGGACATTTTTGTGTTCCACTGTTAATGAGAGCTCCTGTTGCTCTAAAACCTTGCCAGCTTTGGTACTATATAGGTTTCAGTTTTCACCATTATAATGTGTGTGATATTATTTCATTGTTTTAGTCTGCAGTTTTTTAATAACATATGAAACTAGACTGGGCATGGTGGCGTGTACCTGTAATCCCAGCTCTTGGGAGGCTGTAAACAGGCAGATAACTATAAATCAGATCTAGTAGTGAGACCCTAAACACCCTATAGACCTTCCCTAAAATGCAAGAAGAAGAAGAAGAAGAAGAAGAAGAAGAAGAAGAAGAAGAAGAAGAAGAAGAAGAAGAAGA
>NW_004524662.1:438230-441205 GCF_000260255.1 Octodon degus | reverse complement strand
TTTTTCAAAGATTTTTCTCTCAATTTTTAGTTTATTCTTTTTCCAGTTAACTAGCATGTTTTACAAGGAAGCTGTCATTTTAATGAGGTGCAATTTATCTTTTTCTCTCTTATGTCTCATTTTCCATGTTGTATCTTAAAATTAATTCCCAGACATAGGCATTTAAATTCCAAGAGTCTTAAAACTTTTGCATTTGACTCTCTTATATGAAACACAGTTTGGGTTACTTTTGTAAATGTATGAGGTCATTGTCTAGATTCATATTTTTGCAAGTGCATGTCTAGTTGTTTTTCCAACATTGGTCAAGTCAATCTTTTTCTATTGAATAATCTTTGTTCCTTTGCCAAAGAACAGTTGACTGTATTTTTGTCAATGTAGTTTTACACACTGTACTATATATTTTTCTCTTCTTTCACCAGTTCCATACTATCTGGATTATTATGGCTTTGTGATTGCCCTTGGAGGTGTGTGGCGCCAGTATTCCCCATTTACTTTTCTCTTTTAATGTTGTTTTGGGCTTCATGGCATCTTCACATAAACATTAAAACATTTGCTGATGTGTACAAAATAATTTGTTAGACTTGATTGGGACTGCATTGAGTCTTTAATTGAAATGGGAAACCTAACATCCTGATAAGGCAAAGATGTGGAATGCTTGTTCATTCAGATCTTTTAAGTTCTTTGATCAGATATGTGTGATTTTTCTCATGTAGATCTTGCACATGTTTTGTGAAATGTTTACATAAATATTTCATTTTTGGTACCATACATTATTTTTTGATCCAGCAAGCTATGATTCTCTAACAACATGGGCATCTATCTGAGCAGCATGTAGGGAGAGACTTGTCACACACTCTTAATCATCTAATACCTCAAAAGTAGTTTTAAATTGGTTCATTTGTCTCCTTTTTTGAGAATGAAGGTGAAACTTCCAGGTTACAAAGTGCCAGACATAAAACCAGAAGTTGATTTTATTATTTCTGTAAGTATTGACAATTTGGCAAAATTTTGAAATTATTAATTTAATATTATTAATTTCACCTACTACTGTTTTATACCTTATTGATAGATGCTTGTTATTATATCCCTCCTTCTTATTTTGGAGCAATGTTGTTCTTCTTTCTGAGGTATTTTTAAGTGAAACATTAAATTATTGATTTTAGAATTATATAGTTCTAAACATTTAAAGTAAATTAAAATGTTTCCCTCTAAACATTCTTTTTCCTTCATTCCTCAATTTTGATAGGTTTCACTTTACTATCACTTAGTTCTAAATATTTTCTTTGTGATTTAATCCTTGACTTAGAAATTTATAATATTGTTGCCTAGTTTATAATTATTTGTATTCTAAAGATTTCTTATTACTTACTTCTCATTTAATTTTCATACAAAAATATAATCTGTATCAATGTAACCTTTGAAACTACGTTCAGACTTCTTATACTTCCTGGCATATGCTCTATTTGGCTTAATGTGCTATGTGATCTTTAAAATAATGTGTATTCTGTAGTTGTTGGGCTCAGAGTTGTATAAGTATAAATTAGATCAAGATGACTGATGGAAAATAAACTGCTAGTTCCAAAATTCTATATCCAACAAAAATATCAGCCAAAAGTAAAAGTGAAATAAAAAAGCTGTCAGGTGTGTGAAACAAGAACTCATTACTCCAGAAATTCGTCATAAGAAATGCTAATGACATCCACCAAGATGAAGAGAAATGATAACAAAGGATTTTTAGAAATATATATGTGTGTGTGTGTGTGTGTGTGTGTGCATTTTTCTCACACTTTTAATTTAAAATACATATACCTATTTAGAGAAAACCTTGGGAGCTGAGGAACACAGCTTAGTGAGGCAGGGCCCTGAGTGATAGCATGGACCTGTGTAGAGATTTGTAGTATAGAGGTGGCAGAAGGGAATTCAGATAAAATAGTCTACCGAGAAAACTCCAGGTGCACAGCAGGAAGATTTGCCCAAACAAAACTCAGGGGAACTAGTTTACATACAAATTCCCAGTCTGTTTTGTTGTATAAGTATAGTGTTTGCTCCTATGGTTTAAAGTACAAAATCATTCCTTACTACAGTTTGTCAGTTTCTAAATTTTGTTTGCTATAATTAGTATTGCTAATCATGTGACCGTGACTAGGCTACCATGGCTATCTTCATCATCTGTTCTCACTTGAGTAATAATATTAGAACGTGTGGAGGTAAGAACCTCACCAAAGCTCTGTACTTCAGTATGGAAGACAGTGTCAGACAGAAATGAATATCCCACTGTTAATCAATAGGGAAGGCAAGATCTGGGGACAGACATAAACCAAGAATCTCTAACACACAAAAGAGACCCCTGAAGAGCAGACTCTTTACAGAGAGGCTTTGATTGCAGTGATATAGTTAACTACTACCAAAATTTCAGGAAAAGTACTACAGAAATCAAAATAAACAGATCTTTCTAAAATAGAAAATGACAAGACAAAGGAGCAAAATGCAATCTCCATCTTTCAACCCATTCAAAAAAAAAAAAAAAATCCAGGAGACACCAGCAAAGAAATGGGAAGTCACATACCTGAAATTTCTGAAATTAGTGCAACTAAAGTAAAGAAACAACTCGAAATCAGATCAGAAATAATCTCTCAGGTAAAACTGAAATGATAACTATAATGAAAGAATTGCTGAGCATACTTGAAGAAGACATTGACAAAATAAAATAGAGGAGCATAGAAAAAATGAAAGCTGAATGAGCAATATAGGCAAAAATTAATAGATTACATGAAACAGATTGAAAGAGATATACATGAAATTAAAAATTCCATTAAGAGTTGGCAAAACCACTTGAATGAAGGGCCAGGGAGATGGCTCAGTGGAATAAGTGCTTCCCTGGCAAGCGCAAGGACCTGAGTTCAATCCCTGGTTCTGAAAAAAAAAAAAAAAAACCAACAGAAGAAGAAAACAAATAATAAGAGGAAATTAAACAG
>NW_004524662.1:402108-438130 GCF_000260255.1 Octodon degus | reverse complement strand
AAAAAAAAAAAAAAAAAAAAACCACTTGAATGAAAGGGAAGATAGACTTTCAGACCTTGAAAGTATCATTGGAGCTAGCAACAAGGAAAAAAATCTCCTAAAAACAAGAAACCAGAAAATAATAATTCAACAGCTATAAGACAACACAAAGATGAACAGCATAAGATTAATAAGCATCAAGGGCTGGCCAGATAGTTCAGTGGATTAAGCAGATGCAGGGGCTGGGGGGTTTGATCCCTGGCCTGCCGTGCTGGTCCTACCTCCAGGGTGTGCTGAGAAGGAGATTGAGACTGGGCATAGTGGCACATGCCTGTAATCCCAGTGCTTAGGAAGCTGAAAAATAGGAAGGATCACTATGTGTCTGATATGTGTAGTGAAACCCTGTAGACCCTATGCTAAATACATTTTTAAAATATTCTGGAAGATTAATAGGCATCAGTGAAAAAAAGGAACCAAAGCAAATGACATAAAAGTAATAATCACAGGAGTAATAGCAGAAAATTTTCCAAATATAGAGAAGCAATCTGACACTCAGTAACTGAGCCATATAGAACTCCAAATACCATCAACCAAAAATAAACCTACACCCAGATATATAGTAATCAAGAGCCAGAAATTCAGCCAAAGAACAAAGAACAAAAAACTAAAAGTTGTTAGAGAAAAGAAACAGATCACATTTAAAGGAAGCCCATTACAACCACAGTAGATTTCTCAGCACAAACCATCAAATCAAGAAGAGCATGGAGTGATATATTTCAAGCCCTAAAAGAAAACAACTTCCAACCCACACAAAATTTTCTTTCAAAATTTGTGAAGAAGTAAAATACTTTCATGACAAAGAACAACTAAAGAAATTCATGACCATCAAACCAACCTTATACACAGAGTACTGAAAAATATTCTGCAAAGGGATCAAAATGACCACAAATCCAGGAAAAATGATACAATGATACCACACCAAACAGAGTAAGCAATTAAACACAGTATAAGTATGGAACCAACAAGAACTAAAATAACATGACAAAGGTAAGCCAATATATATCAGTTATAACTACTAACATAAATGACCTCAACTCACCAATTAAAAGAAATAGAGAGGCAGATTGGATTAAGAAACAAAATCCAACAATATGCTCTATGCAAGAAACATATTTAACACAAAAGGAAATTCATAGGCTGAAACTCAAAGGTTTAGAGAGACTCCAAGGACCATGTACACAATAGAAACACTACCTTTAAAGAATAACTAGAAGAGGTGAATTCTGCAATGACACAGCCACTGTTCCTTTCTGAGCGATTTCTGAGCAGCTTTCCTAACACAGGGACAGCCTCTCCTCTCTAGGGTCACCATATGTTCTTGTTGAACTTATTATTTTTCCTTCAGTTCCCCTATAATTTGGCCTCTGTTTATTTTGACAAATTAAACATGTTTCTCTAGGCTATTATTTAAATGAGAATTTGAGCCATGGCCTCCAATACAAGAAACAATACAAATGATAATACAGCTATTTGTATCAGTTCTAAAAAGAGACACCAGCATAATCCTCAACAAATTCTCTTTTAACCAGAATAGGCAACTGTTGTCTTTTAAATAATCAATTGGACCTTGGCTCTATTTTTCCATCATCATAAGCTTCTCTATTGTAGAAGATATGAGTCTTATAAATAAATTTATCTTTCTCAAAGTTTTATTAATTCAAAAAAGCACAAAATATAAGGATCAAAATCTCAGCCAATTTTTAATCAATCCATGCATCAATTGTATTGAACTGTATGATTTGTAGAGTGCCTAGAAACTTGCAAACATGCTGCAGTTTATTAAAATTAAATAATTTTTATTAGAGTGAATATTTGAAAATTTTATTCAACTAGAGACCATTCTCATAGGTGAAATAATACAGACTCGCACACGTAAACATCATATTGTCTCCCTAGTGTAAGACACTGAAACAGTAAATAATATTCAAAGTGTACAATAAATATTGTGAAAGGGAAAGAAACTGTTCAAAAAGAAATCACAGCTGGGATGGGGAAAGGACAAAAGAGGGAAGGGAAAGGAAACAAATGAACAACAACAGATAGATAGATAGATAGATAGATAGATAGATAGATAGATAGATAGACAGATAGATAGATAGACAGACAGATAGATAGATAGATAAGACAGCTATACTACAGACTTCTTTGATTGAAAACAGGTTTTTGCTTATATTGTTTGAGCAATTATGCATGCCTATATCTTATAATTGAGCAATTAATATGATGATAATATGGAATATATTAACCATTATTAATCTCCTATTATATTTTCTGCTTTTGTTTTTTTCTCTTTAAAATAAAATTTGAAAATGAAAATTTTTTTCCACAATTTGAAAATGCTATTTCTTGCCATAAATTATCTAGATCACTAGAATTCTTGAGTGAAGTAAAGCATTCACATCTTTTCTAACTATCCCTTCCTTTCTTGGTGTTCTTGTAGTGTCTTTCTGCATTTTTTCCTGTGATTGCTCACAAATGGATATGAAAGCTATGTCACTTACTTTCCAGACTTTAATCCCTCAGACCACTTCAATTTACATTTCCAGTTACTCTACCAAATGCATTTCTTTCAACATTCACTTCTTTACTTAAATTATACCAGTAATTCCCATTACTTTATGTATTGCAAATTGCTTTGCCTCAAATTCAAGAGTATGGCATTCTACCTCCCTCAGTTTAGCTACTCACTTCACCCACCACCACATCCACCCCTTCCATGCTCGCTGGGCACATTTATTCTGCCACAGGCTTCTCCTGCTTGCCTCTTGTCCTGACTTCCTATAGTGGAGGCCCAGCCCCGTGTGCCTGGCCTCTCCTACTTGCTAAAACACTCCATCCTCCGTGGCTTAAATCATGTCTCAGTCTCAGGATTACTTGGCATTTGATTTGTAACTCTGTCTTTATAACTCAATATCTTTTCAGTGTTTGTTTGTTTTTCAATGCTTAATTCTAAGCAACCTTAAAAGAAAGTTGCTTTCTTATTCATAGGTCCCTAACCTTCCTAAAAAAGATGACTGGGAACCAATGGCCACATAATTCCTCTTTTCTTTTTCCTCTTGCATGCATAAAATTATGAGCTAAAGGGGCCCAGACCTCACTATAAGAAACACTGGGCCAGTGTCTTGGGCTGAAGTTTCCTAATATGTGAGATGGAGATAATTGCAGCACCTGCCTCACAAAATCGCTGTGAGGATCAAATGTGAAATCTATAAAGGGTATTAAAAGTAACTGTTGCTGCAAAAAAGCACTCAATGAGCAATAACTAGTTTTACTACTTTCATATGTTGTTATTATGGTTCTTCCTTTTTATTTTGTGCAAGTTTTTAAAGCCCAGAGACTTTCTGCACTATGTAGGGGTGACTATAATCGATGGGTCTAAGTTGCTTTTTCTTGCTCTCCACATCTCTTTATTTCTTTGAGCCCTGGGAAGTGATGCCACTCATAATATGAGATTTAAAAGTACAGCAGTCAGAGTTGTGATTTTTGTGGGAAGTGGAAAAAGCAAGCATTTGCCCTGCTTTAAGTCTAAAGCTATAGAAAACTAAGTATTGCCAGAAAAGTTGCTGGATGGGGTACATGCAATATTTTGGTCTTGTCTTTAGTGCATAGCGGGTACTGTTTGCAGCTCATTAACAAAGATATTAGCATAGTGAAAGTCACATGCAGATGAGGGCAAAAAGCAGAGCCAAGGCCACACAAGCATGGACAATGAAGCACTGCTACATGCTAGAAAGACTGCAGAGCAACCTCCATTCCAGATGGCTGCACTAACAGCCAAGAAAATGCTATACAGCATTGTCTGCTAACCATTTTTAATATGCTGCAATTTTCCAGATCTAAGCTGACCTAAGTTTGGACAAAAAATAGCTTAGACTATGGAAAACCTTTCCTCCATCACCGGCACTGAGGAATAAGTCCAGGAACTTCTTACTGAGCTACATTTATGAATGTTTTTATTCTTTGAGTCAAGGCCTCTGTATGTTACTCTGGTGGGATTCAAACTTAAAATCCTCCTGCTTCATCCTCCCAGCATGATGGAAGGCAGGCATCACCACCCTCTTCTTTTTGTCCCTTCCTTTTTTCCTTCTTTTCTTTCTTCTTTCCTTTCTTCCTTTCATTTTTCCTTCCTTCTTCCCACCCCTCTCTAATCTACCCTTTATTCTTCATTCTTTCTTTTTTTTTTTTTTTTTTTTGCTTATGGTATGAATCTACTGCTTGTGGTAGGGGTGACTCCATGAAAGTCAATGCTCTCTCTTCCCACCCCATTTTTCTTGTATTATAAAAATATGGCTGTTGATATCTCTGATGAATTTGGGGAATGGTACACAACTTGAAAATTCATAGAGACCAATGCTCCTACCAATTTTTGAATATAGATAGAATTTTCAGTGCTCTAAAACCTTCTAATGGTCGTTCATGTCCTCAAAAAAGGTCAAGTTTCACTGGCCAATATTTAGAACTCTAAAATCTTATTACAACCTATTTCTTGAGTTCTACTTAGAATTCTCTATAGCATACCTGTTTTAGTTTCATTTCACTCATTCATTCTTTCACTCATTAATCCAAAAAATAGTTATTAAACATCTACTTTTAACTTAGCCCAAGCTGGATAGTGTGGGTTTGGAGATAACCAGAACATAGTGCCTGAGTTGATGGAACTTTGAATCTAGCAAAACAGATTATTAGAATTTTAATTATATTATGATAAGTATGACACAAATCTGTAGTGTATAATTACAATGTGTAACAGCACCTTACCAAGTCTCTGGAGATTAATTTTTTTGTACAAACTATATTGTAAGATCTAGTAGATATTTGGTGAAAGTAGAATGGAAAAAGGAACATGTCAGACTTGAGGAAAGGAATACTCAAAGGCACTAAGGTACGAAGGGTATTGGAATAGTTCATGTTAGCAGCTAGGCCTGGAGGACCAGTCAAGAACTACATCTATTCATCCACATCTAATGATTCTGAGGGTGGAACTTTCTCTTACCAATTTTCCAAGCTTAACCTAATGGGTACTCAGGATACTTACTGGTGTGTTCCCAAAAAGACTCAAATCTTATTTCCAAGTACAGAAATATTCAAACAAGTATTGTCGGTGTCGTTCTTCTTGAGGGTATGAGGGATCATGAGCTCAGATACACTCCAGTGTTGCCCACTCTTGGCCTCGGTATTCCCCGCCATTGCTGGCTACGCCTGAGGTTTCCTCTTAAGCCCAAGCCATGGGATTCTGCAACTGGGGCAGTCAGGGATGCTTTCTCTTCTTCAAAAGCCAAAGTCAACATAGGGATTTTAAAGATTCTCTTTTGTGATCATCCTTTATAAGGTCTTCTGTGAGTAGAAGAGATATGAATCTTACTTTCAAAGCATTAAATGGTATATTTTGCCTCTCTTCTTTCTCCTTGCCAGGAGTGAAAAACTGTTTAAGGGTTTTCAACACCATTCCCATCATAATCCACTTTTCTAACCCAAATCAGTGTCTTTGATGTAGCCTTACTCTTCCCTGAACAACAATCACATTTCCAGAAGTTCTTTTGAACTGTATTGGCTCCCATTGTAAGGAATCACAAGTAGACCATGAGGTATATGTAGCCTGGACAGGGACTGGCATTAAAATGTAGTACATATCTACATGTTTCAGATATAAAATTGTGTCCACAAGCTTATTTCACTTCCTTTAAATCATATCAGACCCTGAAGCCACTTATTTTGAGGGTCGTTGTCTGGCCAAGCTGGTTCCGACATGAGATGGCTTAGCTTCTCTGTTTGTGAAGAATCCAGGAATCTTTATCAAGACAAGAACCTCGATTCTTGTCTCCTTAAGTAAACTCTAAACACATGTTTCTTCTGAGGCCCCAACATCTCTGGAGGGAAGCACACTAACATAATGTAACTCCAAGTCTTTCTCATACTCCAGACTCCAACTGTTAATATTTGCCTTGAAGAAATTACTTGGTCTTTTCTAATTAGCACAAAAATGTTTAGCATCATCTTTTTAACCAGCTCAAGCTTGAGCATGAAACTGGGCAGTGGAAAAATACAGGAAGCCTCACATACAAGATTTCACTAAGGCTGAAAGCCATGTTCACCTAACAGAACAGGAAAAGCATTAGCAGTGGGTTGGCCGGCCTGATAGCTCAGTAGACTAAAGCGCCTGCTTAGGCAGAGCGCAGCGACCAGGGTTCCATCCCCAAAGCAGGGCCCCGTCCCCGGGGCACGCTGAGACAGCGATTGAGACTGGGCGTGTCGGCGCGTGTCTATAATCCCAGCTCTTGGAAGAGACTGAAAACAGGAGAATCACTCCGAGTCCAATCTATGTAGTGAGACCCTGTAGACCCTACCTTAAATACAGAAAAATAAAATGATGGGTTTCTGCCCAAACAAAAGCTCATCATAAGAGGAATCCAACATGGCTGGGGCCCAGAACAATAAATAGCACATGGCTCACTTCCTCCTTCTTCTTTCCTTGCTTCCACAATAAGACCTCTTCTTTCTTTTTCAGGCCTTCCAAGCCTTTCCCCTCCCATCAGCACCAGTTATCCGTGTAAGCTCCACCTCCAGTTCAACTGGATCAAAACCCAACACCCAGCTCACTCCACTGAGAAGTTTACCATCTTTTCTACAGTCCTCCCATGCTAAGCAATAAAGGATTGCTTTACTTTTCTCGTGCTTCTTTGTTATGCCAGAGAACCTCATAGATAATATCTTGATACATTAACTTCTGCTACTATAAACAATCCATAATTCCTCTTTATTACCATAGCATGCTGTATGATATTAGTTATGATCTTGTGGTATCAGTGTGTATGAAAATGTTTGTGATTACACACATATATCTTTATTTCTTTATCACTTAATAAGATATTTATTTTTTCTGCATTTTAGGACAAGGTCCACAAGGTGTTCAGGGTCTCACTACATACATCAGAATCATAGTGATTCTCCTGTCTACAGCCTCCCAAGAGCTGGGATTACAGGAGCGTGCCACCATGCCCAGTCTCAATAGCCATCTCAGTGCACCCTGTGGGGGGAGTGGGGCACCCCTGGCTATCGAAGCAGGGACAGTGTTCTGCCTAAGCAGGCACCTTAGTCCCCTGAGCTGTTGGACCGGCCCTTAATAAAATATTTAAATGTAAGCAATATGACTTATTCTTCCATAATAACTGGCAAAAAAATAACACGTAGTAGTCTCCAAAAAGCTATTTCAAATGGGAATAAATGAATGTTTATACAATCATGTTGATCCTATTTCAAATTTAAATGTAAACAATACTTTTTCAGTTAGAAAAATGAGAGTTAAAAAGCTGATGAAAGCAATTTGCTTTATTGTGAGAATCACTCAAATACTGTTACACATTATTATTTTTCTGTGTGTGCTCAAAAGATTAAACTTAGTTTAGAGTTTTATACATTTGACTCAACTGAGGAATAGACCAGAAATGATTATTTAGTATTAACAGGAAAGATAGTCCTTGTTTCAAGATGCAAATAAACCAATTCTCACTCTTATCCCCAAAATAAGGTGATCTTGAGTTACTGTCACAGCCAGTTATGAAGAAAATCCAAGATGATAAGCCTAGATAAGTCACAGTGTAAGTCCTCTTCTCAAGGACAAACATCAGATCCTGATGACAAGATTCTGATGCTCAGATTTTTATAATGTTGCAAATGTTTTGTGACTGTTGCTAATAAGTTTTATTGAGGCTAGTAAATGCCTTGGTTGAGAGAAGCAAAATTGGTTTCATATTCAAATTAAAGGGAAATAGCAATAAAGAAAGCTTTCACAGAAATATAAAATTCCTTATCAATTTTCAGTCCATATTTTCTTCATTATTTTATGCTTTTCAACATGATTACAGGGCATTTTTATAGAAATTCCCATAGGGACAAGATGAACTGTGCTTAGGCTTCTTAGAAATACATTTGTTCTCTTTAATGGACCACATTCTTTTTCTATCTTAACCCCAATTTATTTTGTCACTTTGTTAAATTAAGGCATTTCCTAAATATTTTAGTGTCAAATAAAACCATCACCCTCATTAATGTGAGGAAATGGGCGAGATCAAATTGATGAGAGGTGTCAAGAGTTCTAAGTTTTCAATTTTGATTGTGGCAAATAGTTTGGCCTCATGTTAGTCATTAAAAGCAAAAGCTAACCTATTATGCACCTGCCCACACATAGGCTGTGTGTGTGTGTGTGTGTGTGTGTGTGTGTGTGTGTATGCTTGTGCGTATGCATGTGTAATAATTATGGTAGTTAAATTCTCCCTCAAGGAGTTGGTATTTAAGCTTTCTCAGCATTTTTCACTTGAAAAGAAATTTTTGCAAAGTATTAAAAACAGAGAAAATGTCAGTATAACGTTAGCACCATCTTTAATCCATAACCATGTATATTTGCCCTTGACATCTGGCTCTCCAAAAAGTAAACTGAAATTCCATTCTTCTTTGCATACATTAGTACACATTTTTATGTCATTTATTTGGTCATGGGCTAAAAATTCAAATCCTTCAAGCACTTATCTATCAACTGCAATGCCAATAACTTTTTTTAAAAAGAAAACTAGATTTAGGCAGACACTGTCAATCAACTTTCATAATAGCAATTATTGCTGACCACAGAATACCAGTCCTAGCAGCAGTCTGGTAGTCAACAATTACTGCTAGGCTGGAAAAACCTAAGTTCTGGTGAGCAATTCATGCATGAAGCAGATAAGACTGAAGATGGACAAAGAGAAGTTCCAAGAATGCATGGTGCTTACAAGTTAAGGAGAGATCAGGACAAAAGCGTGAGGGCATAGATAATGAATCGTTTTGAATTTTACAACTCAAAATTTGGCTTACAAGCTGTGTGCTGCAATTGCTTTCCCCCACTTCAATGAGGACAAATCTCTTTTTAACTGCAGTGAACATTCAGCAGCTCAATGTATACAGCACGATCATTAAATCAATGAGCCAGCTTTTAGAAGCAGCCTTATGGTAATGAGCCAGTCACAGCTCTCTCCCTTTGTAACACACAGTCTTCATTTTATTTCACTTTGCTCTTCTGACCTCGGCATCACTTTTTTATTTTACTACTACAAGGAAGATGTTTTGAGAGCAAATTCAATCTTCAGCTGCATATTCCCTAACTCAGATATGGCCTGGTAGTGTCAAAAAAATGTTCCAAAAGAAGAAAGGCAAAAGAATAAAATTTCTATTTCAGTTTCTGAACAGTTTCAACACTAGTTCCTTCTTTTATAAAAGTTGTTAGACAACCGAAACAAATGATCAACAAATACTTTCCATAGATCAACTTTATAAAAAGCACCATGCTGAATATGGTAGGCATCTATAAATTAAATCACATTATCACCCTCTAAGAGCTTCTATCTAATTCAGGAATGACAAAATTATGTGGCTCACTTGTGGGCCAGTGTGGACTTCAATTTAAGTACAATGTGCCCCTGACCTGCAGAATGACCTCAAAATCCTTCTTGATCATTAAAATTACTATGCAGGATGAAACATATTAGTCAGAGCTGATCCAAGAGGAGAGATGGAATAAAGATTAAAGAAGAAAATAGATGAAAGAAAACAACTGGCAGACAGTATAAAACATACTCTAAATGAATGACACAGACACTGAGTGCCACAGAATTTCAAAGGAATAATTGCCCACTGCGGATAGAAAAAGAAATTCTTTCAAAGGATTTAAGACCTCTGCAAGTTAACTTCAAAACATAAATGGAATTTAACTAGAGAGAATGAAGGATATTTCAGATAGAAAGAATGGCACCAAAGATACTGAAACAGAAATAAATGAACAGCTTGGGGGATAGCTGAAAATGGATCCTGGTGATTAGAGCCAACATTCATGTGGAGAACACTAGCACACAGGATTAGAAAGGAAGTTGGGAGTCAGTTGCAAAGGGCCCCAAATGCCATGCTTGTGAGTTGAACTTTGATCTACTTTTCCCTTCTATTCTAGCTTGAATCAGCTGCAGTGTAGCTCTAGTTATACATGGGTTGACAGCACAGACTTCCAAAATTGAGTTGAAACGCATGCTCCACTTTCTGCCTTCTCTCCCTACTCAGTAACTCAGGACCCTAACCTGTTTGCAATGTATTCCAGGCACTCCATCACACCCCATCAACTCTTCACATGGCTTCAACTAGGCTGCAGGAGATCAGAGCCAGGCAAAAAGAGATAACAGATGTTTGTACCCCTCCCAGCCATCCCACCATACTGTGGCTTGGACATTGGCTTACTCTTCTTTCTGTAGTGATCAGGTAGTCCTCTCGCCCACCACTTCAGCTCTTATCAGGTTCCAGTGCCTTCTTCATTTCTCTGCCCCTGTAGACCCACAGGAAGTAACAGCACTCTGGTAGTTGCTAAGTACTTTTCCATCTTCTGTTAGTCTCATTAGCCTGGGCATCTCTCCATAAACTGCCCCATTACTCTTTCTCCAACTAACACTTGGAGTACACCATTGTACTGGATAACAACCAGACAAAGCTTAAGCACCAAAGATGCCAATTTTACTCTCATTTGGAGCATTAAGTATAAAATCGATTTATGTGTGAAAATATCATGTGATTAACCATATGTGCATATAAGCTCATGTTTTATACATATTTAATAAATAAATTTTAAGAGACTTAAGTAGCCAAAAAATGAACTCTTCTCAGAAACTCCCCACCTCTACCCTCTTGCAAGTGTTAGCCTGTGTATATCTTAAAACAGGAAACAAAATAGGCTTATCAGAAGCCCCATTGTTAATGTGTTGTTGGTAGTAGCCTAAAAGATCACAACAGCTTCACTAGGAAAAGTTTAATGATTAAGGAATCACATCTGTCCTGGGACCGTGCCTCCTTTTCACTCATCTATATTGCCTCATACTGATCTATACTGTACACATAAATGTCTGCTATAGTCAAAACTATTGCCAAAATGCAAGACTCAAGATCCAGCTATGTACTAATGACCTTTTTGTTATGTTTACCACATGGAAGACCCACTAATCAGCTATTACTTTGAATCTCCTGGAAGACCTGGGAAGTTAATTTGATATGTACTTACCATTCCTTGACTTTAATAGACACGTGTACTCTAAGCCCCAGATCTTTTCAAACTTCCTTCCTTATCATGGCTTTTGATTATATTTATATGACTTAAATAAACAGTTCCATTAAAATCATGATCGATACTAAGATAGAAATACATCAGTGAAAGTACTTCCTCAATAACCAATATGTCTTACCAATCTTAAGGTCTCTCCCACCTGTCTATAAATATGTATATCATGTCAAAAATAATGAATGCTCAAATAAAAAGATTGTTACAATAAAGATATAAGGCCAGCCAAATAGCTTAGTGGATTAAAGCTCCTAACAATATAAAAAATAAAAACAATAGAAGATATATTGTCATTAACGTCCTTCAGACTATTCCCCTTGCTTTGAACACATTCCTTTTTTGTCAATGTGTCTCTTATTAAATAAGTTATTTTCTTAATTTAAACATTCACTCTATTTTTTATCATACCTTGTCTATGACTTGTCCCACCACTGCACAACTCTTTAATAGCCATATCTCCATTCCTCTACTGCTGCATCTCTAATATGTGCAGCTCAAGGGTCCAGGGTGGAGAGTCCAGCCAAATCTTTAAGTGGTATTTATCTATCAGAATCTGCATAGTACAGCTCTTCTTGTTTGTTCTAATTCATAACGTATCACTGTGCTACACTTTTTAAGTTTCACTAGGTCCTCTCTGGAACAATTTTGAAGGGGTTTTGGCTTCTGAATAAAATGAGCTAACTCATTTTTTTCAGTGGACTCAATTAGCCACCCTAAAACTCTAAAAAAATCTATGTTGCTTTTGCATGAGATTGCTAGACTGATGTAGTTTTATTAGTACATTTGCTGCACTGGATGTTTACACTCCTTGTGGGGAATTAGTACATGTACAGGATGCATCTTTATTCCCTTTCCATCCCCCTTCCCTTCCTGCCCACCCTCCTTCCCATCTTCCCTCTTTTGGTCCCCTTCTTTGTGACAGATCCATCTCCCTACTTACTATTATCTTTTATTTTGCTCTTTATTTATACTTTAGGCTTCTGATGTAAGAGCAATCATGCAATATTTAAGCTTGTGGGTCTGATTTGCTTCACAACATTATATTCTCAAGATACATGACTTTCTTTTTTAAAAAAGAACTAAGAATTGTTCTTCCACATTCAAAACTGATACCTTCTACCTTATCTTAGAAAACAGATTTAATACCATCTGGTTTCTTATACAAAAAAATGTAGAAACAGTGTTTGGCTCCAAATAAATACAATAGACTCTGAAAACAGAAATGCAAAATTTGCTGTTAGTCTGTTTCAGTGTAATGAAGTTGTGGCACATATATCTTTGTAATTTTAGTTCTAAAAGGACAACTGTGTTTAATAATTGTCCTGGGTAGGTTTGACTCATCAAAATGCTATCAAGCAGGACTACGTAAATTATATTGCTGAATTGCCCAAATATATAGAGTTCAGTAGACATCAAAAGGAGTTCCACAAAATGATTTTTCAAAAAGATATATTTTACTTCATTTGGATTGTTAATGCCTGACAAATATAACTACTCTTCTCTTGGTTCTCAATCTTTCTAGTAAGGCATAATAATTGACCAATTTTGTCATAAATTAAAAATAAGCATTTTGCATGCCACTTAGAAAAAAGCCCAACCCCACAAAAGATATAACATTTTATTTCATCTTAAATTTTCTGATTGAATTTTTGTGGCATCTCTTATAGAGATGGTTCCTATCACTTCAAGAGTTCAAAGAAAATGCTTTCCACAATAGCATTTTTCACAAGATAATTATTTTGTTAGTCCTGTCATAGAGCAGGCCATACAGACAACAAATTCAGTTCCTAGAGAAAACTCTGCCAGCACTTTTGAGGCCATCATGGGCATAAGCTAAAATATGAAAGGTGTATATCTTTACTGCTTGATCACTAACTGTAAGAGCTTTTTACAGTCATCATTATTCATCTAGCCAACATATTTGCATCCCACCTCCAGTACATTAGTCTTTCTAGAAAACATACAATTCACCTACAAGAATTTTTTGAAGAATTTTAGGGCTTCTCAGATTTCATCATTCCCCTAAGAAGCCTTTCCTACCTTCTGACTGTGGTCTCAAGTTAGTGATAACTCACAGTGTTGGGCTTATCACTTTTAGTACAAACAAGCCTTCAAGCCTAGCGTCATGCATCCCATTTATCTAAGCCCTCTGCAGCAGCTTGACACTTTTAGCACACCTTTGAGCTAAGAACCCATAAATGTTGGGAAATATTCATCTATATGTATTGTGCTTTGTCAAAGATGACACTACTGGGAATGCCATTAATACAATGGAGAAAAAAAAGATCAAGCAAAGTAGCTTATGCTGTACTGTCTCTTCTTATTTATTAATCTTCTAAATGCCAAGAATCATCTTAAATGGGAAATGAAGGAGCAGAGTGACATGCAAAGTTTGGTGTTTAATAAATTTATACTGATCAAATGAAGAAATGGTATAAATAAGAGAGGAAAAACAAGGCATAATAGTTTCCTAGGGTTGCCATAACAAAGTACCAAAAATTGGAGAGCACCAATTTATTTTCTTACTGTTCTGGAGACTAGAAGTCCAAAGTTATCATCAGGGCCATAATTTCCCTAAGATTCTCAAAAGAATTTTTTTCTTGCCTCTTCCTGCCTTCTGGTGGTAGCCATCAAATCCTTATACAAGTAGGCGTGTAGCTGCATGGCTCCACACCCTTCCTCCATTGTTCTGTAGCACTCTCCTTGTGTAGCTCCACTGTGACATAGCATTTTCCTCTTTGTATAAGGACACCAGTCATTTTGGATTAGGGTCTAATAGACTTCACCTTAACTTGATTACACATCAAAGGCCATTTCTAAATGAGGTCACATTCAACTGTCCTAGGAGCTAGTATTAAATTTATTATTTATTTATTTATTTATTTATTTATTGTATTTTAGGGAAGGATATACAAGGTGTTAGGGTCTGACTACTAGATCAGACTCACAGTGATCTACCTGTTTACAGCCCCCCAAGATCTGGGATTATAGGCATGTGCCACCATGCCCTGTCTCAATTGCTGTGTCAGCACACCCACCCTGGGGGCTGGGCCAGCATGGCAGGCCCAGGGATTGAACCCTTGGCCCCTGTGCCTGCTTGCAGGAGCTTTAATCCACTGAGCTATCTAGCTGGCCCTTAAATTTATGTTTGGATTGGATATAATTTAACTTACCACACAAGACTATATAAATGAAAACAATAGAAACATCACTTAGAAATTTCTGAAAATAAACCTTAATACTAATAGCTATAAGATATAATAGGTGTTCTATGCCCACCCATTTGAATTGAGTATCATATTTATTTTTGCCATCTTTATTTCCTTGCTTTCTGCATTTTGTTTAATATTTCCTATTTTCTACCAGTGATACTTCTAATCATTAGCCAATGGTCACTAGTTCCCAAATCTTCAATTTTTCTTTAGCTTGGAATATAGATATTCTGACCACCTGCAACAGACTAGTTACATTTTGGTTCTTCATAGCAAAGGATTATCAAATGAACAAATTATTAAAATACAAAATAAAATTTTATGCCTGTATTCTACAATGAAGCAAGTTCTTCTAATTTTAAGCATGTTAAAAATTCTGTATATAGATTCTATACAACACTGATTTCCTAAATCATTACCAAATTTATATAATCTACCTTGTCTTTTATCTTGAACTAGGTATATACTTTTGCAACTACCTAGAGTTCCAAAGTTATCACTTGAGTGAATACTTACTGAAATCCTAACATACTCAAAGTCATTATACTTCTATATTTCAAAGCTCATCTCTTTTCCTGGGTGCTAAAATTCCTTTAATGATGATCATGTTCCTTTAAATACAGAGAACTAGATACCTTAGCACCATTCCAGAATTTTTGTCTTCAGAATCCCATTTATCTCAAGTGAATCATAAGGTACATACATGTAAATTAACTGGATGGCAATAATTTACTAATTAACTTGATTATAATAATCATTACAGGATGTAAACCTGTAACAGATCATCAAATTGTGGACCCTGAACATATACAACTTTTATTAGTGTATTAAACCACAGAAAGGCTGGGGGGAACCATTCAGTTAATCTCCAAACCATGTCAGTCTTATCTCTTACTTTCTCCTTCTCTTTGTTTTCTCATGACCTATATCTTTTCCTTCAAGTTGGTACAATTATGTAGTTCTCATTTGCCTGGTGAATTGTAAGCTTTCCGGTGATAGAAATTACACTGGAGCCAGCCATGGGACTTAGATCATGGTCTTTTCCAAACATTATTAAATTAACTGAGAAGTTAATAGGGATGAGAAGAAACAAGATACTAGAAAATAGAAATTAGGCTGAAGTAATTTAATAACAAATTTTCATTTAGAAGGATGAACTTCAAAAAATGATATTGAGCAATCTAACCCCCTCTCCAAACTAAAAACATCTCAGTAATCTTTTGACTATAATTATGCTCACAAAGCTTTGTCTAGGTTTCCCTGAGATAACTCATGAGGTAATTACAGTCATGGAAAGTGTTAATTACAAAATCTTAAATGGCTGAAAAGTACCATGACTGTTATTCTGGTCATTAAATAATGAAAAGCAACTGCAGAAATACACCATTTCACTCACCAATATTGCTCTATTTGTCAAAACACTGTTGTCTTTGTATAGATATGTTAGTTTAGTGGCCTACAGAAAATCACCACAAATAATATCAACATTGTTTGAGTCTGTGATAAACTTTGAAAATGATCTGTAGTCAGCCCAACCTTAATGCATCACAGAGATAGCCAGAATTTGGCCCTTTGTAGTAAAAGATTGGTGCATATTTTTGAAATTCATTTTTTATATTTTGCCTGTACCCTGGTATCTTTTTAGTTACTCTTGATTTGCACTTCGGCATATTACTGTACTGGTGTTCAACTGGGGTTGGGTCCAGGACATTACAATGTTATCAGAGTATTCTGCTATCGAGCTTCACCTCCAACTCTACATTTTAAGTATTATTTCATCATACCTAGCATGCATTTTAGAGAATCTATAAGCGTATTTTACAGTCACTTTCTTACAAGCAATCCAATTTAAAAGTAAGGCTAGATGGAGTATTTTGGCACATATGTGGCAACAAACCAATTTGCTAGTCAGGCAAATGACAGAATAAAATGTTTCCATGAAACATGCTGCCCGTAGCAGCCCATGCTGGCTTGCTCTCTTCGTCACTTCAAATGTCACCTGATCTGTCAGAAACACAGCAATGCACTACTTGGCTCAGTCTAATAATTGTATTTCAATAATAATTTGGAGATTTTAAAGAGTTTTTGCATGTTTACTTCACTGTCAAAACTATTGTGTCAAAGCTAAATCTGAGTTGCCAAGTATTGTAGAAGTATTATAGAAATGAAAGGTTCGCATGGAAATAAGATTTACACAACTGTGGTAGAAACTGGACAAACAAAGACCTAAAAGGGGAAAATAAGAGGATCCAAGAAAATAATTATTAATTGCATCAGACTGGTACAGCAGCCCAAGTGGACAGGGGAGAACTTGAGGAGAATGCACAAGTCATTCACGGCCTTCTTTTCCTTTCAGGGAGCTTCTACTCTGGGAAGTTACTGCAGTAGAGCAACTTTCTCACATTTGTGGGATGGAACTGAGTATATTGTGAGGAACGGGGTGCCGCTGCTGATAAGCAGAGTCAGCAGTCACTTCTCATAGTGAGAAGGGACAACCGTGTTCTGTGACCCACCGAATGTCTTTGAGTCTGTCCATCCCGGTGTTTGCCTCCTTCAGTCTGGTCAGGTAGCTCTGCTTCATTTATACCTTCCAAATCTGAGGCTAGCTCCTCCTTCAACTTTTAGTAATTTGGAGCTGCATAGGAAAGGCGTGTCAGCCAGCTTTCCTATCACGGAACACAAGACCCAACACTAACAACTTAAAGGAGAGTTTTAACTAGTCTCCAGGCTTGGAAGTATTCAGTCTGTTGTGACCCAGCTCCAAGCCAAGAACTAAGGTGAGCAGAGCAGAGTGACTCTGATTGTTCATGATAACCAGGGAGCAGAAAGCAGTGCATGAAGCACCCAGATTCACTGAATAATGGACTGCCCTAATCTGCTAGGTACTTCTTAATCCAGTGAAGTTATTTCAGAATTATTGGTCAAAAAGGTGATATAGGCAAAGGTACTTTCCAATCTTGGGCAGATGTAGCAATATCAGTGGACAATATTATGCCAAGAGGTTAAAGTGAGACTTTATTAAGCTCATTCTAAAAAATGAAATAATGCATGGCTCATTTAAAGATTTTGGCCAATGTGTGCTACACTCAGGCAAAAGATTTGAAAAGATGTTTAGTGAAAAAACTTCAAATGACAAATAAACATAATTTATATCGCTGAACTATAAGAATCAGATACCACTATAAAACCCAAAGAAGAAAACCTTAAAATTTTTGACTATAACAAATATTGTTTAGGACACAGAGAAAGAAACTCTCAAACACCAGTTAGGATATAACTAAACACAATCACTTTAGAAAAGTTTGGTATTATTGAGAAAAAGGCACTCAGGAAAAAGTATAATACTCACAGAAGTATTATTTGTATTATCCCAAAACTGAAAATGATCCAAATGCCCATTTACAGGGAAGCAGATAAATATTTATTTATTTATTTATTTATTTTTCTGTATTTTAGGGGAGAGTCTACAGTGTGTACAGGGTCTCACTACTAGATCAGACTCATAGTGATTCTCCTGTCGACAGCCTCCCAAGTGCTGAGATTATAGGTGCTTGCCACTGCTCCCAGTCTCAATTGTCATCTCAGCATGCCCCAGGGGTGGGACCAGCCTAGCAGGCCCCAGGGATTGAACCCCCAACCCTGGCACCTGCTTACAGGCACTTTAATCCACTGAGCTATTTGGCCGGCCCTTAAATTTTCATATATTCATATAATAGAATACTGTACAACAAGGATACTGAATAAACTAGCATTGCACACAAAAGTATGTACATTAATTTTATAAAAACAACAACCAGGTACCACATGCCTCTCTGACCCTGCTCCCAGGTGCTCTGAGCCAGCCACCAAGTCCCAGCTTGATGGCACATGCCTATAATCCCAGCACTGAGCATGCTAAAAACAGGAGGATCACTATGAGTCCAAGCTTCACAGCGAGACCCTGTACCAAATACATAAAAAAAAATAATAACAGAACAGTAATTATACTTCTAATGGGCTAAATTCTTCAATCAAAGGATAGAAATGTTCACAACAATATCTAAAAAGAGCTGAGAATATAATGTCTTTATAAAATACATACAAACAATAAGTAGGAAAGTTATATACAAGGCAAAAATTTTAAAACAGTAGTATTCCTCTAAAAGGAATAATAAATTAAGAAAACATAAGTATCATTCCCATTTATATGCTTAAAAATATGTCCTCAGAAAAAAAATAGAGAAGGAAAAGCTGTTGATTGGAATACAGGTTAACACAGCCATTGTGGAAAATGGCATGGAGGCTTCCCAGAAAACTAAAAATAAAATTACCATGTGACCCAGCAATCCCCCTACTAAGCATGTATCCAAAAGTAGAAAGGCCAGAGAGACCTACACTTCCACATTCATTACACCTTAGTCACAACAGCCAAGATATGGAATCAACATAGACATTCATTTGATGGATAAATAAATAAAGCACACCATATACACACAGTGAAGTATTTAGCTATAGAAAGAGTGAAATCCTTACTTTGCAACAACAGGATGATGCTGGGAGACATTCGCTTAAGTGAAATGTCAGGCATAACAAGACAAACACCACACATCCTTACTGCTGTATAGGAACTAAACGTATGGGAGTAGAGACTGGAGCGGTGGTTGCCAAAGCATGGAAAATGTGGGGAGGAGGAGCAGAGAGACAATGGCTACCAGGCACAGGGGTGAAAACGGGTAGGGAGAACAAATAAGCTCTAGTGTTGTATGGCCCAACAGGATATCCATGGTTGACCACTGAATCTTTCAAAATAGCTAGTAGAGAGGAACATTTTTCATTGTTCCCAACCTACAAAAACATGAGAAATGTCCCAGGTGATATGCCTATTGCCCTCATCTTATCATACATGCTAAATACATACATTGAAATGTCACATTGCATGATGCACAGCTGCACAATTACTGTGTGTCAATTATATATAATTTTTTAAATAAAAGTAGCCTCAGATTATATAATGCTGCAAAGCAAAACCTACAGGTAGGCCTAGTGTCATACACACATGATCCTAGCACTCTAGAAAGCTGAGAAAAAAAAAAAAGCAAAACATGTTTCAATCCAATAGGCAAGGGCCAACCAAATAGCTCAGCAGATTAAAGGGCCTACAAACAAGCAGGCGCGCTGGGGGTGAGGGGTGCCAATCCCTGGACCTGCTGTGCCGGTCCCACCCCCATGGTCCACGGAGATGGCAATGGTAAGACCTCTCAAAATCAAAATAAGAAAGCAAGTGCTGGGGATATAACTCAGTGGGAAGGCCCTATGCTCAATCCTGAGTACTGGCCAAAAAAAGGAAAAAAATCCCTGACAAACCCAAGGGAAAAATAATAGACTATTTAATGATTTTATAATGATTTTATGTGGATATTTTAGCATACCTCTCTAAAAAGTGAACAAGAGAAAGAAAAAAATAGACAAGAATATAGATGGGCTGAATAGTACTACAAATAGCGTTTCTAATCTAATTATGACATTATCATTCTGCATCTAATTGAAGACATTTCATTTGCTGATGTCTTAAAGTAAAAAATGTAATTATCATTAATTTGAGAAAAAAATGGTTTTTTTGAACACCCAATTTGCCACCCAGTTTCAAAAATCATCACGTCACATTCAAACAGCCATAATTACTTTAACAATTAATATCTACAGTGCCAAAAGGAGTAAGTCATTTTCCCTGTAATAGTTACTCTATATAATATAACCACTTCTGTGCTTTCCTTGGGTTTTCTTAGAACTTATATCTTTTTCATTCAGATCATGTTCAATAATATCATACACACAATATTCAACAGTTTTATTATTTATATCTTATGTTAAAACTTAAGACAACAGACATCTTGGAATCCATGCATTTTTATAACACACAAAATTATCAGTAACCTTACAGACTTACATGATGGTTCTTTTTTTTTTTTTTTTTCAGAACCAGGGATTGAACTCAGGCCCTTGCACTTGCCAGGGAAGCACTTATTCTACTGAGCCATCTCCCCGGCACCTACAGTGATGGTTCTTACACCACAGGGCTCAGCTGTACACAAAGCAGATAATGTCTGTTTCAGTCCTTATACTTCTAAAGGGATATCTCGTGAAAGAAAGTGGAAAGTATTAAAAGAAATTTCTTGTAAAACTCCTCAGTTCCCAAATGGCTTGAAGGTGCTACTACAGCAGAGTATACAGGTCCTTCTAGGCTTTGTCTTTTGCACACCACCTGGTAACTCTTCACTAAGCATATTCATCTTTAGCTGCTGTAGATTAGGAAAGCTAACAGCACACATCTACAGCCTTCTCAGCAGGATCATCCCTAGCTGGTTAGACAACTTGCCTCAAGATGCTTGAGCGGTCACATGCCCTATGTGACCACAAGGGGCAGGATGGGAAACAGGCAGAAGTGTAACATCTACCCTCCTTGGCAAAGGACCACTTCTATAGAAAAATTACACTCCACAGCTCCCTGTAGCATCAGGCTAAGGCTGGACTTCTGAAACACACTTTTTTCTTGCCTCCTTTTCCTAGTCTATTCTACTTCCCTGCATTTCTTTTCAGTTTTCTTCTGGAAAATTCTCCCACTATAATGAACTTGCATAAGAATATCATGCTTCTAGGAACCTCTCTTAAGACAGTAGCAACAATAGGTCTACTGAAGATGCAGAACGTAGAGCTGGATTAGGGATAATTTGTTAATGGTGTCTCTTTTTGATTCATGATTTCATACCATGGGAAGGGACTCCTAAGTTGAATATACTTATGAGATAGCTTTCAGAAGCTTGAAAACAGTGATGCACAACACACTTTTGCCAGTATTGCTCTGACAGACCATACAGCAAGAAATCACCAGGCTTGGGAAGTGGGCATGACTGAATGAATCTATCATGTAAGACATAAAACTAAAAGCTGACTGTATCCTCAGAGGCAGCCCACATAGCTCTTCCTTTGCCATGACAGCAATGAATTCTCACATGAGGGGTCACTAGCATATCTGAGAATCTCAAGAGTCCCCCCTCTGGAAACCGTTACTGATAGAGACTTTGCAGAACTGGGTTTTAAACACTGTTATTCACTAGTAACTTCCCTGTGGAATTCTACCAAAATTTTGAAGAAGAAATGTCTACACTACACAAATGCAGTAGAAAACTGAAAAAGGGAGAATGTTCCCAGAGCCGGGGAGATAGCTTGGCAATTTAAGCACTTGCCTGGCAAGTGCAAGGACTCAGGTTTCATCCCCAGTACCACATGCCATGCCAGTGCCACACCTTGCCAGCCATTGAAACCAGGCTCGGTGGCACATACCTGTAACCCCAGCACTGTGGAGGTTGAGACAGGAGGATCACTATGAGTCTGAGCTGCATAATGAGACCCTGTATCAAATAAATCAAAGATTAAAAAAATTAAAAAGAGAGAATGCTTCCAAATGCATTTATTAAGATGAATTATTTTATTTCAATTTTACTTTTTGAGACAGGTTCTTTTTCTATGATTCAGGCTGGACTTGAAGTCACTATGTAGCCCAAACTCACAGCGATCCTCCTTCCTGAGACTAGTATTAGGATTATAGGCAGGCACCACCAGGCCTGGATAAAAGGACAGATCATTTTAACAATAAAACCAGATGATAATAGTTGATTCTTCAAAGCTCCATCGTGGCCCTTACTGGAGTAAGGATAATTGCATCTGCAAGTGGAGTAATATGTAGAACCTCACAGTGAGCCCACACTTACACACGTACCTGGTGGTCGTTTCCCAATTCCCAAATATACAGTACACTGGACATTCGCTGGGATCAAAGTGGATAGCTGCTAACTACTGCCATCTTAACTAAGCAGTTAAGATATACTAAACATTTTATACCAAGTATATGCCAGGTTGGTATACCAGATGTGACATCTTCCCTGAAACAGACCTTCGCCATGGCCTCTGGCATGTCACAACTGAGTTGGCGATTATATTCATTTCCACCTTCAGCAAGTGTGAAGTTCTGCACAGTGTCAAATGTGCACCCTGAACAAGTCTAAAGACATAAGGTGCAGTACAAAAACAATATTTTCAAATATATACAATAAAACGTTAGGGAAGAAAAAAAGTTGGGAGGGGGTCCAAAAGAGTTCTTCTTCACAGGGGGCACACAGCTCTCTGCACCCATAGCTCCATTTCAGGGCTCTGTTTATCTCCTCTTTCTGTCATGACATTTCTCTCTATCATGAATTATGAGGAGGAAAGAGAGTGGGGATAAGATATCTCCTTTTTCTTCCTGTGACATTATTGCCAGTGTAAATGATTGGCTAGTACAAGGAAGCAATATGAGGAAGATAAAATATGGTAGAATTCCTTGGCCATTCATTTCTTAGAAGATGTTTCCTTTCTTTCTGCATTTTAAGTGAAAAAAAAAACAAAAACAAAAAACAGAAAGTGTGGCCGCATGCGGCTGTCAGCAGTGCCGCTTACTCAGGTTTCGCTGTACTGGATTGTTTTTGAAGAGACAAAAAAAAAAAAAAATCCAATAAAATGATGCAGAATTTCAAAACAAGATGACAGGAAATTAACAAAGCTTATTATAATGCGTTTTGTCATCGTCAAAGTGGTTGCTCAGATTACCAGGTACAGACATGCAAAATTGATCCAACAACATAAACACTAACTCTTCCTTTCAATGAGTTAATAGAAATTAGTAGTACAATTATCTTAGCTATCTTTTGTATATATATACATATCTTTTCCTTTCTTTTCCTTTGCTTCTTCTTTTTCTTTTTCTTTCTTTCTTTCTTTTCTTTTTTTTTTTTTTCCTATTTTTAGGGAAAGGTCTACAGGATGTTCAGGGTCACACTACTAGATCGGACTCATAGTGATTCTCCTGTTTACAGCCTCCCAAGAGCTGGGACTACAGGCATGCGCCACCACGCCCAGTCTCAATTTCTATCTCAGTGCACCCCGGGGGTGGGGCCAGCATGGCAGGCCCAGGGATCGAACCCCAGCCCCTGCACCTACTAGCAGGCACTTTAATCCGCTGAGCTATTTGGCCAGCCCTCTGCTTTTACTTCTTTTCTCTTTTCCCCAATCACAGTTGTTCTATCCTTTTGAGAATTTTGTTTCCCTTTTGCTATATCTTGTGGATTTTGGATTTGAGTCTCACTGAACCACCCAAGCAAGTTCCACTGGACCTCTGTGTCCACGAGACACCAAAACACTGCATGCAACTGGAATGGAATAGAACAGAGACAGCATTCTCTTCCTGTTTTCTGGTCACATGTACATTGACTCTCTTATCATACTTCCCTTATAAAACTTAAATTCTAAGATGAAATTTTTACGAATTTCATGATGATACCAGCAAAATATCAAGTCACCTCAAACAGCCTCTAGTAGCTGCACAGGCCAAGCCCCCATGGAGCCAGCAGGGCAAATGACCTCTGGCAGTGACGACAAGCTAGAGACCAAGTGCCCAAGCTGCAACCCCAAACCCACTTACATATTTATCACAAAGGGTCAGCACTGCAATTAAACCTAAATACTGAAGTTTTAATTCAGAAAAAAACAACCTATATATTAATATTTTTGTCTTAAAAGAAAAAGACAATAACGTGCATGCCATAAGCTTCCCACCTCTGATCTTTGGAATGTTCTAATGAACAAAGGTACAAAGGAATGCCAACGAAACGGGAAAAGAAAGGAATTCTGCTTACTACAACAGTGAGATATTTTCATCCATCAAATTATCAACCTCAGTTTTTCTTCTTTCTTATTAACTAAGGATGCTTTATCTTTTCAACAATTTTTCCTACATTTTTATTAATGCATGGCAAACTTTTTTCCAGTGACAACATCTGTGGGTTATTAGATTATAGTGCTGGTTTTCACATTTCGAGTGTAGTGATTCTCCTCAATCTCCATATTCTTTAACATAGTAATCCTATCCCTGGAAGCCTAATCTAAGGAAACATTTTAAAAAGGCACACACAGATTCCAAATGGTGTATGTTCATTGCCTCATTATTTTTTTTTTATTTTAGTGCTTTTTTTTTTTTTTGTACTGGGAATCAAATGCAGGATCTCATGCTTGCCAGGCAGGTGCTGTGTCACTGAGCTACACCCTCAGCCCTTATTTTTCATTTTAATTATTAGCACAAGTAAAATGTTTACATTCCTCATGGGAAGGTGGTACAGGTATATAACGCACCTTCCTTTTCTTCATCTGCTCCTGCCACACCATCACCTGGTCCTTTTCCTGTTTTCAGAAAATCTCTTTCCTCCTCCTCCTACTACATCCTCTTGCTTCAGGGTCACATGGCTTCTCTTATATGAATCAGAACAAAGTGCAGCACTACTTTTTAAGAAGAAAGAATCCAAAACAAGTTTAATGCCTAAGAGTGTGGAACTAATTAGAAAATATTTCACGTTTGTGTGTGACAAAATATGAGGTAATCGTGCAAAATCATGTGTTTGAAATACATGTGGTGTCATAGATAATATTTCATAAAATTTAATGAAGGGGTATAAAATTACATACACATTATATTCATTGTATCCATATATTTAAAGATTGGAAGGAATTAATCAAAATATTAATAACATTTATTGTAGTAAGAACATAAATGGTGATTTAGCTTCTTACATGTTTCTTTCTCATTTCTCCTACCATCCTTAATCTTTCAAAAATTAATATTATGTACATATTTAACATCAGTTAGAAGGAAGGCTTCAGACTAATTCAAAGCATTCTAGGACTTACTAATATTGTAGAATGCATTCATCTGTCTGGTGAATTTCTTATAATTTGTGTTTCCCTTCATCCTTTCAATTGCTTTGTAAAATCAATTGCTTTTAGCTCTGTATGCTCAAGAGAGAGAAGTAGGATAGTGTGAAGGTAATAGCAGTTGTATTGACAGAAAAAAAAAAAGAGCCAGACGCTCAAAGGGCTTGTATCTTATCAATTTTTTTTCCACTTACGTACAAAGCTAAAATTGCAATTGACTCTTGAGGCTTTTGCCCAACACTTATCTTTTCTCAGTGAGATGAACTCCGGCACTACTGCAACAATTAAGGTGCTTGAAACATGGTGGAAAGGGCCTCAAAGATGCCACTGCTGCTGTTGTATAAAATCACTTCCTCCATAATTATCAGTGTATTTTCATAGAATTTTAAATTGTACTTATTCTCACATATTTCCCAGTGTTGCTTATACTCCAAGGTTAGAGAGAGAAATATACTAACACAAATTGATCAACACGTGAATATTTATGACAAAGACACAAATCCTCCTAATAATTGAAGTCGAAGTAGTAATTTCTAACTCCTTATTTATTTATTTATTTAGGTGTTTGATACAGGGTCTCACTATACAGCTCAGACTCACAGTGATCCTTCTGTTTTCAACCTCCCCAGTGCTGGGACTACAGGTGTACCCACCACGCCTAGACTCCATCACTGGCTCAGCACACACCGGGGGCGGGGCCAGCGAGGCATCTGGCACCAGAAGTAGAGCCCTGGTCTCCCTGCTCTTATTAAAGCAGGCACTTAGTCTGCTGAGTTATCTCGTCGGCCCTCTCCTTAATTATAAGGAAAAACAGTTACTGTAAACTTTCAAATTTATTCTAACCAGTATGAGAAAGTTCTTACCGAAAAAGCACATATTTGTACATATTTGTACAGAGCTTTAAGTTGCATTTGAACTTTCTGATAAAGAATGCCTTATCTCCTTTTCCTTAAATTAGCAAACATTTTAAGAAAAGAAACTCTACTGAAATTATTTAAGTCAAGCTGACCTTCCTTTTCCTGAGCTGACTCAACTCCTTGAGAATCTATACCGTCACCTTACAGCCTCTGCCTGCACAGTCTTTTCACACAGGAGCGGGAGGTTAACATCAGCCTCAGATTCAAAAGGTCAAAGGTAGCCTTAGAAGTTATTTCTCAAATGTGTCCATCTGTGCTGTGATTTTAATGGTTCTCTGTGAGATATGAAAAAGACAAACAAGATAATGTGTTTATAAAACTAATTTTATTAAACTTTGATGTCATTTCCTTTGATCTGAGAAAATATCCTTTTAACTTTTGGGTATTACAATGTCCTCTCAAATAAAATACCAATAAAATGTATGTGAGTGACTTTTCTCTGTTCTTTCTGAGAAAAGTAACAACATTGCACTGTTGGTCTTTGAAAGTTGGTGGTCGCATGAAGCTCTAAAGTCTGAATTCCATCAGAGAGAGAGAGAGAGCCCATTTTCTACCTCAACTTGAGGCAGCAAGTGAGTCAAAAGGACCCACAGGATGTGCTGAGCAGGGAGTAGCCCTCGAGGCCAATGGAGCAGCAAGAGGAGCCTAGTAATTTGGGAGAAATTGGTTAAGTTAAGCTGGGTAATTTCTTTGTTCATACATATTGAATTAATGTTACTTTTGTGTCTTTTTCTGCAAATTTGGGGGGAAAATGAATGGCTAGCTAAGAGTTTTTTCTTTTAATGTAAATGTCACCTTCTTAAAATATTTTATTTAAAACTACTTGGTGCGGATCTCGCTATGCAGCTGTGCCGCATAATGCTCCTCCCGTCTCAGCCTCCCCTGCGCTAGCATTATAGGCGTGCATCACTACACTCGGAGTTCCTGGGCTCCAAGGCCAGCGCAGTGTACGGTGCATCTTCTCACTTGCCAGGCAGGCATTCCAGAGCTATTTCCTCTGCCCCAAATGTCACCTACTTGAAAGGACTTGTTTATTCCACTTTAACTAATGTGGGCTGCTTCCACCCACCCACCCAGGCACTCTCTATCCCAAATCTGGGTACTTAGCTCTCTGTGTTCATTTTATATTTTTATTTTTCACTGTTTATATGCATTGTCAATTTTTCTGAGTCAGAGTATGAGATTTCTGGGAGAAAAGACCTTGACTGTCCTATTCTCACTGAATCCTCCCTGCCAAATGCTGGCAAAAAGGAGACAGGACTCAATGAATACTCATTGAATACTGAATGAATATAAAGTGCTCCCTACGAAAATGACTCAGAAAATATTATTTCCCTTCTTTCTGACTGAGGAGAAATCTGTCTTCCTAAGAGATCACATTGATCTTCAAGCTCTGATGCTACGATAACCCACCTCCACCACATAAACTGTCTCTCCTGCAAACGTGTAACCTGAATAGGAAGTAATTCTTTAACTGTTATTTGCTTCAAAAGTAGCTAAAATTAAAAATGATTATGCAATGGCATCCTAAACACGGACTTTGGATGTAGATTTCTTTCCTTTGCTGTACAGAAAGAATCTCTAATCTTTAGGATTTACACTGAGCGCCAAGGAAATGTCACTTAAAGCCTCCTATTTTAAACTTTGTACACAGTTGTTGGTAATTGTGTTCATTTAAATATCAATCAGTCTTGGAAAAAAATTAGCTAAAAAGTTTTATTCTGCTAAAAGCTTCCATTAACCAGTAAATGATCAACCTAACAAACATGCTAATAAATAAAAGAACAAGAAAAAAAAAAAGGGAAGGAAGCAAAGATGAGGGAAGCAAAGAATTACCACTGAGTAAAGAGCAAAGTAAAAAGCAAAATACTAAGTGAAAGGATTTACAATTTGTCTTTACATTGCAGAAAGCAATGCCACGGGGAAGGCTTTTATACCTCCAAGATGAGAGAAATGGTTGCTCCAGCAAAGGCAGAGCAGTCAGGCCAATAGAGAAGTGTTTTTCAACTAGATTGCAAATGCACGCGTCTGGAACAAAGATAGACGAGGCCGAGTCAGAAAACCCCTGTCTTAATGCTGGCTGAATTCCAGCACTCCCTCCACGACTCAGTGCTTTATGTTCAGGGATTGGCAGCCTCTAAAATGCAACTTGCCAAAGCTTCAACTCCCTTTGGCAGGAAGCACATCCGGTGCAGCTGGGGAAAATGGTGAAGAAATGTTCCAGGTAGAACTGGTGGAAAATGAGCCAAGACATAGTGTGTCAATGCCTGCTTAGCACAGTCCTGAAATATACCCAGATTTCTACTTTGGAGTCCAATATGTAAAATGCTTGGAAATCATCAATTCCATGCTTATGACAAGAAAATATTGAAAAAGGCTAAAAATCCTTGGCTTTTCTTGGACCCACCAGAAAGCAGAGGTCACAAAGCAAATCACCACCCCCAAATTTGGAGGGCTAAGCACATGCAAAGGGACACTCAGATCTGCTTCCCGAAGCAGAGTCTACTAGGGCCATAAAATGAAAGAACACTTAAATGTTAATTTTTATGTATTTTTGGAGACTGACTTTGGACTACCTTGAGAGTGAGAAAATCATGGGGTCAGCAAGTCTTAGGGGTCCTCCCACTTTCATGAGTTTCACATCTAGAAACCACCAAAGGTTGTCATGGCAAAGTGCTATGACAAAAGGAAAAGAACAGTGATTACAAAACATGCCCAGAGTGTTCTACACAAGACCTACTCTCCAAGGGTAAAGAGTTCACTAGAGCCTAATTCCACATGAATAAGGACATTTTCTCCCATTCCAGTACCCTCTATCACACACTTTATCACACTGAAGGGAAGAATGAAGGTGGGAAACAAGCTAACAGTAACTTAGGAAGGTCACAACCTGGAGGCACTTGCCTACCAACAGACTGAAATTTAATTGTAAAATTACAGAATGCCAATTTTCCCTGATAATTTTCCACCATGCCAACAGGTATCTAGTAAACTAACAGGGGAGTCAGCAAGAAATAGCTCCAAGATTCAGATTCTATTCAAGAGGATAATTATTAGATAATAAAAAACAACAGGAGAGACAAAAACAACAGTAATAGAAGAATTGAAGCCTCTGGTATCTGCTGCTACAGTGAACATTAAATACAGCTAAACTTCTGAACAAATTACCTGAAAATGTCACAGCAAGTCCTATTTACCTCAACTCCTGTCACCTAAGACATCATTGTCCACTTTTCAACAGCAGCAACAAAATTACAATACATGCTAAAAGAAAATGAAAACCATAGTCTGAAGAGACAAGGTAAGCATCAGAATCAAAAGTGCATATGGGACTGATTTTGGGTATTGACAGGCCAGAATTTTAAATAATTATGACTAACATATTTAGGACTCTGTAGAAAATGTAGGCAACATAAAAAAACTGATGGGTTATATAAGCAGAGAGGTTAAAAAATTTTATAAACAATCAAAAGGAAGCACTAGAACAAAAACTGTAGCAGAAATTCAAGAGTGACTTTCATGTACCAGCAGACTGCAGACGGCTAGTGCTGCTAAGGAATAACAGAGACTTGGTCCTTGAGTTTGACAAGGCAAAGGGCATGAGGGATCTTGAGGAGAACAGTCTACAGCATCAGGAAAACAAACCCCTGAGGAAATCACAGAAATGAATGGGATGAAGTAGCAGAGATAGTGAGGCTGACAGTTTTCCTAGGAAAGAGAGTTCAGAGATAGGCAGTCTCTGAGGAGTATCTAGAGTAGAGAAAAAGAGTCATTCAAGTATAGAGAATCTATTGTAGAAGATAGCACCTGAGCCAAACCAGGCTACAATGACAGCTGGCCCATTTAAATATATCTGGCCTCCCTAGGACTACTTCTTTCACCGGTCTTGGGTCATTTCTGAACACATGAGACTTTCAAGGGACTTTTTACAGTTAAATTGTGAGAGGGAGATAAGGAAGGAGGGAAAAAATGGGAGAGAGAGAGAGAGAGACAGAGAGAGAGAGAGAGAGAGAGAGAGAGAGAGAGAGAGAGAGAGAGAGAAGATTTTATTAAAGAACTAGCTTATTATTTTCACTGATTGAACAAGGCCCACTTACATTAAAGGAATTTCTTTTACTCAATGATCCAAATGTTGCTCATCTCACTCTCAAAAGTACCTTCATAGAAACATCTAGAAACAGCTAGAAGAATGTTTGATAAGTGGCCTGGTTGCTGTGCCCCAGGCAAGTTGACATAAATCTAGCCAGTACAAGTTCACCCTTGTTTACATGGTACCCATACGTATGTTGTTAAACCATACATAACCACCAAATACTGACAATAACAAACTCTACTTCCACCCACATGACACAACCCTCCTACCTGTGCTGGAAACATACTCAGTTTCTCCAGGAGGAAATGCAAGATTCTCCACTGATGTGCTCCTTCTGCCACCACACTTCAAGGCTCAGGCAGCGTACTCAGGAAAGGCTCTCACTAAAGAGAACAGTAAAGAATTTGTAGGCCTCCAACAGATATCAATTTTATGGCTGCTATTTTAAGCAGTCCTTTAATTACATGCTTTCTGGGGCAGCAGGTTTGCCATGTAAAACCATGTTCTTGTAGTTAGTCAAGTTTCAAATTTAGCTCTTATTTCTGACTCTGATAGAATTACTGTGTAACTGAAAGAATATACTCATGAATTCAATTAATAATTCCTCTTGGTTTTCTTCTTTCCACATATTGTAGCCCATTTAGGAAAAGAACCAAAATTAGTACTGCATAGATCATTTTAGTACAAATTGTAGGGGTGATACTTCCACAAAAGTTCCCCTTTAATAAGTGTCTGCCCTGAGGTTAAATACTGTCTTTCCCCAAAATTCACATCTATTCAGAACCTAAAAATGTGACTACTGGAAACAGGATTTTTGCAGATGTAATCAGCTAACTTATAACAATGTCACACTGGATTGGGGTGGATCTTAAATCTAATGTCTGATGTCCTTGTGGGAAAGCCATCTGAGGACACAGAGAAGGGCAAGCAGGAAGGCAGAAGCAGAGACTGGGTCCCCAAGCCAAGCATGTGAGCAACCACCAGATACTCACAGAGCAAATGAATATACTTTTCTGCAGCCTTTGAAGAAAAATCTCTACCAAAATCCTTTTTAAAGACTCTGAGCAGCTGGGCATGGTGGTGCACACCTGCAATCCCAGCACTCAAGGGGCTGAGGCAGGAGGATCATTGTGAGTTTGAGACCAGCGTAAGCTAAAAAGTGAGCTTGGGGCCAACCCGAGCTCTGAGCTGCATAATGAGAAAGACCCTATCTCAAAAAGAAAAGACTTTGGGGGTGGGGAGATAGTTTGGTGGTGTAAGCACCTGCCTGACAAGTGCAAGGTCCCAAGTTCGGTCCCAGTACCATATGCTGTGCCAGCCTCAAAACTGGGCTTGGTGATACAAACCTTTAACCCCAGCACTGGGGAGTTGGAGACAGGGGGATCACTATGAGTCCAAACTGTAGCAAACTCTGTATCAACAAAATAGCAAAAGATTCTGAGTATCCCGAACTATAAAAGGATAATTTTTGTTATTTTAAACTATGTTTGTGGTAATTTATCACACTAGCCCTGGAAATTAAAATGCTATTTTAAGATTAGTAATAATTTGCAATTGTAATATATAATTTTATGATTTTTAATTTTTGAGGGATTAATTTATGATAATGACAGGCTCAATCTAAAATTAAAATATAGAAATTTACAAAGCTAAAGCTCTCCTTTATACTTTTTGACACCTATTTATATTTTTGACATTTTCTATAAATATAAATAGAAGCACTCTCTGTTTTTTAAGACAATGGGATCGGAGTGTGTGTGCTTCAGCTTGTTTTTGTTTAGTAACTACATTGTGAGTAGCTGGCTGTCTTCACATGCTAATATAGGTCAACATCCACATTTAGCAGGCAGTATGATTTGCCATCTTAGTCACCATCCCACACTTCACACATTTTATCCCATATGTATTTATTATCTTCTATGTGCTAGGCATGGAGTGCCTGGCTCTAAGAAGTGGAAGACATAATGGGGGCAAAGGAAGTTACAGGGCTGTACAACAAGTGTCTGAACAGGCACAAGCACAGGGGACTCTGGGTAAGGTGAACAGAGCACTACAGGCACAGGGAACAGAGTGAACAAATGAATTATGGGAAATAAGAAAGAATAATCCTTCAAGACAATAACTCATCCTCTCAGATGATTGCTAAGGAAAAGTGATCCATGTGAGAGCTCTGGACGCTTAAACCTGATCAGTTTTCCCGGATGGAAACAGACATTCTCATAGAGTGCATATGAAATAATTTAATGATCAGTGGCTCAGCACAGTGCACTGTATGCCCTGCTGTATTGGTGCTTTCTAAGAAGCACAATTTTGACCACTGCCCCATGAACTCTAATGGATCACAGTTCAGATTTCTAGGAAGCTTTGGCAAAGATGCAGCTCTGATCTGGGGGATCCAACAAGTACTATTCCAGGAGCTAAGGCCAAAGAGCACAGCTAATATGATCTCAGCAGTGTCGGGGAATTCTAGAAGCAAAATCCTCAAGCTCAACCTAAATAAGCCCCATAAAAGGATGATTTATTATCAAAGGACAGAGGCAACTGATTAGCCTTAATGAAGCACCTCGTAGTTTATGCAAATTGGATCTGATTCACTACTGATCTTGGACTCATAATTCCCAATGACTTCTAGCTAATCAACTTTAATCACAGACATGCCTAATGGGCCTTTTGTCTGGGGCCTTGATGTACTGCCTGGCTGAGTTATTAGGTAATGGAGAGGGAGGGCGCTTTGCTTACTATTTGAAATGGAGTGGGACCGACCAGAAGGCAGGTGTCTTCCACTTGAGGATGACCAAAACCTTTTCTCCATCTCTTCTTTCTCAGGTCCAGTTACTAGGCAAAAACAAGTGTGAGTTCCCACTCCCAAAAATGAAAAGTGGCCAATTACAGCAGGAAAAAAACCTAGGACAGATGTTCCCAAATTAGTTCCAGAGTCTAAAAGTTATCTAATAATCAAGGTGTTAAGACAAAAAAAAATGTTTCATTTTTCACTCCATAGAACTGCAGTGTTCGGAATTTCAGGCTGGCACAGCTGCAGTTATTCCGACACCTAGAAGTGAACCATAAAAACCCTTGCAGACAATTTTGTCTCACTTGATGTTTCTGTACAAGTGGGGAATAAATAAGTAGCAGAAGTGGTGATTATGCTATTAGGGGAGAGTTGTCACTGCATCATCCCCTAAGGGCCGATACTTCAGGAACTATGACAGTTAAGCTGGATGTCAGCTTGCTAGGCCCAGAGGATCAATAAAGCACCCTCTGAGTGTGTCAGGGGGGTGCTGTATCTGGCCCCAGTCCTGTCCCCTCTGGTGCTGTTCTTCTGCTTTATTTCTTACCTACCATGATGTGCACAGCTTTGCTCTACCATGCCCATTGCCATGATAATTATGCCTTGGATCTACAACTAAACCATGGATTGAGTCCCCTGAAACCATGAGCAAAATTAACCCTCTCCTCTTTAAGTGGTATCAGATATTTTGATCACAGCAGCAAAAGTTTGGCTAGTACAATAATTACTTGCCAAATGTCCTTACTACAGTGCAGGGAAAATTCCTCCCTGCTAAACTTTCTGCTCATCCCAGTGCTAAGTCTGTGTCCAGATCTGACCAGCATTCATTCAACTACAAAGGCAAGTCATCAGCTTCAGGCATAGAAACACTTCCGGACCTCATTAAGTTTTGCCATATACTCTCTCCTTAATAATAATGACTAATTGTATGTCTTCCTTGAATATTGTCACTATGGCTTACTTGTAGGAAGAGCATCAGTCAAGACAGTCACATTTCACAGCCTACTAGATAGTTTTTCAGGAGGAACTCAGCCAAATCACATCCACCCTGTTTGTTTCCAGTGCAGAAGCCAAGGAAACTTGGTCCAGTGAAAAGGAGCCCAGGTCTCCTCCCACATGATTATCTCTATGGTGAATGTCTTGGATTCTATGACTATGTAAAATTTCATAACCATGTGGATTTCTAATGCCTATTGACTAACCTTTTATTTGCTCTATTAATGAATTAGTGAAAATCAGCTTCCATCTACCATTGCTACCATTTCAGAAAAAAAATTCAAACCACAGGAAATTCAAAACTAAGAATTCTTTCAAAGTTGAAACACAAAATTAGTATGAGAAAAATACTGAATTTTCCTGTATCCAATTTTTCTTCAAATAAGAAATGGAAAGTTTCTCAAAGCAAAGTGCCGTACAGGACAAGGTTTACTGTTCTCCTTTTTCTTCGAGGAAGACAAATAATGAGGGAAGCATGAACAATGACTTAGAGTGACTTTACACCAGCTCCTGTGTCCTACCTGAGCAAACATCTAAGGTCCTCCTGTGTCCCATGAGTACTCAGAGACCACCCTAGGGCCCTTCTGAAACCCTAAAATTCCACACTGGATGCTGAGTTACTCAGTTGTATAATTATCCTATTCAAAATTGAAAATAAAGTTTGAGAGAAAGCCTCTATTTATAAACCAATGTATAGAAGTAGTAAGAGAAAAATATATCATTTTATTTCAAGCATTGTATATCCTCCCTTAAAATACCAGTGTTCTCTCAAATCAACAAAAGTTTTCTCTAAAGGAGCTTCGTATCTGCAGTACTGATACTCGCTACAGGCACCCCTTGATTTCCTGCACTTGGCACTGCAGAGTACAGAAGCAGAGAAGGGACACCATCCTCTATCTGTCCTAAACACATTATTCAATCTTTCTGAGATGCCATTACCTGTCACCTGAGGACATGAGCCCTTCTCACCAGACAGCATGATTGCAAAGTCACACAAGACATGCAGAAATGCCTTGTAAATTGTGAAATCTACTACTTATATTAAAGAGATGTTGCTTTAATAGAAGTAATGGAAAAACCAGCAATAGCATTTGAAACATGAAGTTCAGAGGGATGATGGTGAGAATGATAGTGTCAAAAATTAAAAGTAAAAAACAGCATCCCTGGTGCTTTCTTTCCACCAGTTATCACTCTAAACATTGTAGATCTATTATTCATGCACTCTGCATACTAATCACACGAAGTAGGCACTAATATTATTCCAACTGTATACATAAGGAAACTGAATTTTAGAGTATTTGATAGACTTGTTTACTACATACAGCTAGCATAAGATAGAGCTGGAATTTAAGCCTTAGTTCTTCCTGATTCCTAAAATTTTAAGACCAAAGCTCAAGAAAGAAGTCATTAAACTATCTTTCTGTGTGTTTTTAAAGCTAAGCTTAGTACAAAGAGAAAAAGTTGAGCCTGGCCTAATCTTAGAGCAGCTGACAGAACAACTGGTGCCAGCAGTGAAAAACAATTATTCAACTATTTGGCTTTTATACTAACATGAGGAATAATCATCAGGTTGAAAATGATAGAATTAGCACAGCTAAGGGAAAACCAAAACTAATATTTTGATAGTGAAAGCATCAGAAAATCAGACAATCTAATTTTTTAGTTTGCAAATAAGAAGCCAATAGAATTAAGTGTCTTTCTCAAAGTCTCAATTAAATCAATGACAATGTTTAGATAGAATTCTGGTCTTTTAGCCCCAGGCTCAATTTTCTTTCCACCTATTATATTTCAAGAGTAATAATGAAGTTGTATCCCTTGGGTTCCAGTGAGTAAAATTATATCACATATCAAAATTTTGCTAGCAGTATTTTAAATCATGGAAAATCAAAACTGCAGAAGTTGGCCTTAATCTCAGAGCAAATAGAATAAGCATTGTCAGTTTGATAAGGTTTGCCTGCTTTACCTCAGCAGAATGTCCAGAGTTCACCATTTATTTAGCTGTGTACTAATAACTCAAGATTCCTTAAGTTTGATATAAAAGTGAATTAAGAGCAGGTAAATTTTTATTTAAAATTAAGA
>NW_004524662.1:378405-401843 GCF_000260255.1 Octodon degus | reverse complement strand
GTCAGTGAGAACTCAGGACATAAGATAACCTGTGCTGTGACATCCTGTAATAAGTGGTGTCCCAAATTTTCTGATCAAGGAGTTTATGGGGCCACAGAGGAAAGTGATCTACAAAGAGTAGTGTGCCTAAGGAGAGTCACTTAGAAATAAAAGATTCTCTCAGGCTTTTACAGAGAGCAAATTGGTCAAGCAATGCCCGTGACTCATCCACATGGCTGACACTGACAAAACATCCACAAGGTGCTGTACATGGTTTCAGGGTAAATCCTGAGGGGATTTGACTGACCTTATCAGATAGTAAAAGTTACATTTTTAGTTATATAAGTCTTGCTTTAACTTGGTCTTAACCATCCAGCAGAAAAGTGTAACCCCGAGGTATAACAATTAAAGCTATATTAATATGCTGAGCTATAAAAGACTCAAGTCAACAACTTTGGACAGTTGCCAGTTGTGCTGGTAACTCATTACTATTATGGACTATTGGACTATATTGGGTTATTTTGCTGAATCTAAGTACCTACAATATTTGGACTGGTATTAAGTATGAAAAGGTCTTTTAAAGACTTCTCCAAATACAGCTTCTCTAACAGCAATGGAACACCCATCTCTGATAAAACAAAGCAGAAAAAGGGGTGATACAAATAAAGGACCATTTTGTAGTGAAAAAAAAAATGTATGTATACACAAGATAGGATAGATATACAGCTACTTTTTCTTAGTTCAGTAAGAAGAAAGGTTTGTACTAACATTGTCCAGACAAGATATCACGTCTGCATCTTGTCCTCTGAATAACTACTATGAAGACAACAATATGCAATGTATTAATTATTGCAACTGTCCTACTAACCTGTTTTGAAACTGTTTCATTGTTATTTTATTTTTTCCTCTCATTAAAATTAATTAAAAATTTAAAAAATAAAGTAAATTATTTGGTTACCACATTTTTCATTCTATGTCCAGGAAGCAAGGGAATAAACTCCAGCTGCCACATTTTCTTAGCCTTATTTTGTCAAGTTGTCCATGTTAGAGGTCATCCAAGGTATTATGGTTTATATCTGAATGTCCCCCAAAGCTGCATGCAACCATAGATGGGACCTCTGAGGGGTCATTGAATCCTATGATCCAATCAGGATAATTATAAGCAGAATAGTTCAATGAGAATTTTATAGCTAAATGCAATGATGGAAGGCACTGCCTAGAGGAGATGGGTCACTGGGATTGACTTAGCAAGTTAGAGCTCTCTCCTTCCTCCCTTGACCTCTCTCTACCTCTTGTCTGCTATGCTATAAACGACCCTCCTCAGCCATGCCCCACTTCCATGCTACCTGCCTAGGCAAAAACTGACTATAGACTGCAACTTCTACAAATTGTTAGCAGAAATAAATCTTTCCTCCTTTTAGATGTGGATGTTAGGTATTATGTCTCAGAAAAGAGAAAGTAAGTGTCTTAGTTACTTGCTTCTGAGACAAAATACCTGACATCCAAAGTTAAAGAAGTGTTCATTTCAGCTCCCAGTTTATAGATGGCTGGATTCAAGGCAGGGTGGCATTGCAGAGAGGCATCAAAGAGGAGAGACATTTCATGGTAGAGCAAGGCTGGTAGAAGGCAGAAAGAAATAAGCAAGTAGTAAGTGAGAAATGACAATTAAGAACACAGCAGCTCTCCTGTCCTTTGTACCTTATCCAGGTTATCTACCCTTAGGGTAGGTAGTACTCACACCTTGAATCTTAGCATCTGAATATGAATCAATGTGAATCAATCCCAGTGGCACATCTGTGATACCAGCAAAACATACCCCTGATCCAGCCACCTCCAAAAAGTCCTCCCTGTGACTGCATGAGCCCTGGGGAGAACATCTAGACACAACCCATAACAGTAACAAAGGCACAGGTTGACCATCTGTCTTTTTGACTGCCTGATCATCATAGTAAAGCAGATTCTGTCTAGAACTTTAGGATATATGGGAAATAATTTAGCCACTCTGAGAGGCTGAGGTAAGTGGATCACAAGTTCAAGCCCAGCTTGGAAAACTTACCAAGAGTCTGTCACAAAATTTTTGTTAAAAAGTAGAGAGGGATGTACTTCAGGAAAAATGTCCCAGCCAGGTTCAGTCCCCAGTAAAAATTTCTGTGCAGTTGAACATTTCACCAAAGTTAAACCATTATCAAAGCTCACTGAATTGCAGATGGCTATAAAGTTTTTCAATTGTCTGGACTCTAGCTATTAAACCTTAAAAATGTGATCTTTCTCATTGGAAAAATATGTAAATTTTGGTCCTACTTTACATTTCATATCTGCTTGATGGAGAGTGACTATTAGTTGTGATATGACAAACTGAACAGATGAAGAAATGCTGAGAAGCAGACTAAGCGCCTGCACAGGCAAGCTCAGGGACCCGGGTTCTAACCTCGAGGCTGTGTGCTGTGCAGGACCTGCTCCCAGGGAGTGCTGAGCTGGTGAATGAGTCTGTGAATGAGTCTGTGACAGCACATGCCTGTAATCCCAACACTGGGGAGGTGAAAACACGAGTATCACTCTGAGTCCCAGCTGCATTGTGAGATTTCATACCAAATACATATAATAATAATAATAATACTAATAATAAAATGGCAAGCAGACTAGTGATACAGGCTCCTAGGTGTGTCTGGGTGTTTCCAGGGATGACTGACGTGCAAGCCAGCAATTTGAAGGGGAAAGGCCTGTGCCGATTGTAGGTAGTGCTGTTCAGTAGGCTTGTGGTCTGGATGGAATAAAAGATAAAGAGTATATTTGAAGAGTTCCATTTTTCTTACACTGTGTCACCTGGTGACATCAGATTCCAATTTGTTAGCCTTATGGCACAAACTCGGACTACCAGCCAGAGCTTCTGCGCTGGACTAGTGCTTTGTTCCCCAGCTTCCAGCTATGTGGACGGAGTGGATACTGGACTGCCCTGTTCTCCAGTGTGCAGGCAGCCATTGTGGACACTTCTGCCTCTAGTCCTGTGAACCTACCTAATAAATTTTATTGATTCTGTCTCTCTGGAGAACCCTGGTGAACCAACAGAGGGGGAATAGTCCAGAAACAGAAGAGCATAATCAATACAGGGCTCACTATTCTTTTGGTCAATAACTCTTAGTGGATATATTGTTTTTCAGCTGGGAGTCAAACAGCCCTCTAGTTGGACTTTATCAACCTATTAACAAGTAAACAAGAAAACATAATGCTTCCCCCAGCTTGTCACTTATAGACTTCAGATATCTGCACACCACAGCCCCACCTCCTACTCTGCCCCACACTCCCATTTCTCCCCAAAGTGAAATCTGTTACTCTGTTTGACCTGTCTTTTAAAACCAAAAATTGCAATGTTTACAATAACTATCCTCTATATTTGGCAAAATGCTATCCACCCAGCTGTTTTTGGCATTATGTGGAGTCTGACAAAAGACACCTAATTTTATTTCAACTGCGAAGCAGTTAGAGTTCTGGTATAAAAGTACAATTCTTCCTTAAAGAGAAGCAGCAGTAAATGACCTAGAGCAATCTGACTTTCCTAGTTGATCAAGGGTCTTCCTTTTATTGAACATTTTCTATAGATTTTTCTTCCATGTGTTCTGTGCTGCTCTTTTTAAAGCCATGTGTCCTGATGTACCATTTTCTTAGGAGTGACCATTGCTTTTTGGAGAAATCAATTTCAACTTATGGACTTACTTCTACATTGCTGCTTTGTAGGACTGGATTTGAAATATAATGTTAAATGAAATAATCAAACAAGCTTAAATGTCACATAGTTTCTCTTATATGAGAATCCAATGTATAAATAAAGAGTAAAATAAAAAAAAACTAGGACATAGATCTTTCTCAAGTGGGAACAGGAGCAAGAGATGAAGGGAAGAGGAGGGGTGGAGAGAAACAAAGGGTAAAAATGGGGCAGCCCGAACCACAAGATACAAATGTATAACTGTCACACTGAGTAATTTGTACCATCCTATGGAACTATCCCAAAGGGACATCATGCATGTACCACTAGTGATTCAAAATGACAGGAGCATAATATGTTAAAATCAGAGCCACCAAGCAGTGAGACATACAAATTACAACCCCACTGTGACTGTGCTAAGATGTGTTATATACATTTACCAACTCCACACAAGAAATGTACATATTATGCACTGCATATACCAAAGAACTGAATGGAATCAGAACATAGATGAAGAGATTGGGGAAGGAAGGGAAAGGCAATGCAGAAAGGGAATAAAGATGTATTGTGTTCCAGTTCTCCACAAGGAATATAAGCGTTATACGCTACAGGCATGTACCAATAAAAGTGTGGATGGGAGAGAGCTAAAATAAGAATAGCAAAATATCTACCCTTGCTTAAACTAGGTGATGAACATTCACAGATTACTTAAACAATTCTGTCTATATTTGTACTGCTTGAAGGTCTTACTCAATCAAAATGAATACGTTGTCTCAGGGAGTAAGAAGTTCTTTATTTTTGGATATTTCTCAGAGACAAGACATCTACTTGAATATTATTGCAGAGTATCCAGAATGTTGGATTTATGGGTCTTTCTGAGATTCTGACAATGGAAAGGAAATTTAAAAATCTATGTAAAACAACTCAGAGAATGTAAGTGAATGGTCTGTGCCCATACAAAAGTAGAGAGTTGGCCGAGCCATCATGATGCCTAGGCAGCATGGAGTGGGAGATCCTAAAGCAACAATACACTGCTCCGAGGCTAACTTCCACCTTCTTCTTTCCCCCTGGCTAACCTCAACTTCCTCTTTTGTTTTTCACAAGCCAAACCTTCCCTAGTCAGTGCCTTTTAGGACACCATATACCCATACAAGCTCCAACCCCAACCCAGCCCAGAAAATTCTTTACCTCACGGCCTCCTTTCTCCCTCAAGAGTTCTTGCCTCTCTTCTACAGCCCTCCAGAGCCCAGAAATACAGGCTTCCTTTACCTCTCTCTGGCTTCTCATTCACACCCAAGGAAAGAATCTCACAATGACCTGTACCCAGCCTCTCACTCTTGACAGATTTTGCCTGGCTGGGGGTCCAGTCTCCTTTTTGTGACTTCTGGATTACCTGTGTCCTCTCTGGGCATTTAGAAGCTGGGAAGATCAATTACTGCACAAAAGAAACTTGTATTGTAAACCCTGCCACTGAAAAGACAATGTGGTTATCACAGGGCCACCAACTGACAACTTTCCCAAACACAAAACTTTCATATATAAAAATAGATAATTGTTGGAACACAGAATCAAAGTATTTGATCTTGTGGATATTGCATGAAACCTACCAGTTATTTGAGAGTTCTCACTAAGGACCACCTGTGCTCTCAAATATGGATTCTCAGGGATCCTCTTGAGGAAACTGACCTGTGGAAAACTCAACATACAAATAGATGAAATCAATTCTCCAGATATTTGAACTTCTCAGTTACACAGTGCTATTGCATTTCCAGCCCCTTTCCTGGTTTGATGGGGTTGTGTAATTCTTGTCAAAGAATTTTGAGTAAATCATTTAACTGTCAGAGCAAAACCTTCCGGATCTCTTTTCCCACTGGTATGGTTAATTGTTGTACTCAAAGGGCAGACAATTCAAGAACCCATGATGACATATAGCTTGAGTAAAAAAAAAAAAAATCTTTTTTTGTTTTAAAAGATTTGTATTTTGGAGATACTTATCACTACACATAGTGGGTGGGATTTTTAAATAGGTATCGTGATCCCCTTTCACTGTGAATATCAAGGTGTCATTGATTAGATCTGAAGGGTCTTCCAAAAGCCTCACATTTGAAGACGGGACTTTGTCAGAAGTAGTAGGTCCCTCGGAACATGACTCAGAAGGGTGTATTCTCCTCTCAGCTCTTCCCTCTGTCTCTGCTTCCTGGTGACTGCAGTGAACAGGCTTCCTCCACCATGCCTATTCTGCCCTGCTCTTTCTGCCTTGGAGCCAGACAAAAGATCACTGACTTAATCCACTGAGACTGTGAACCATAGTAAGCCTCTTCTCCATAAAGTTATGGGTGTCGGGTATTTTGTACCAGTAATGAGAAAGTAGCTAAGGCATATAGCGCATCACTCCTGTGATACAAGAGAAATCCTGCAGATATGATTAAGGTCCCTAATCAGATGACTCAGAGTCACTATGAAAAGAAATTATTCCAGGTGACCTGAGCCTAATCAAGGAAGCCCTTCAGAAAGATAAGAAGTAGAAGGAAACACTCCTGATTGTCTAATAGAAGCAAATGGAAATGTTATTACTTGCCTATAGAAAACAGCAGTTCTAGGAGCTGAGGGTGGTCCCCTACTGACAAGTAGCAAGGACTCAAAGGCCTGCCATACAGGGAAAATATCAGGTAGCTATTAAAATGAATGAGGTATTCAAAAAAGATAAAAATAGAACTACTGTGTCATCTAGCAATCCTATGGCTGGGATATACATCCAAAGGAAATGAAATGTCAAAAAGATACCTGTGCTGTCATATTCCCAGAAGTGTTGTTCAATAGTCAAGACATGGAAAGAAAAGACCTAAGTATTTGTTGATAGATGAATTAATAAAGAAAGCATGACACACATACACGATGGAATACTATCCATCCTTGAAGAATAAGGAAAGTCTAACATTTTTATCCACATGGATGAACCTGAAGGACATAATGCTAAAGTGAGATAAGTTAGACACAAAGAAGGCAAAAACTGCATAGTTGCATAATATATATGGAATCTAAGGAATTTGAACAGATAGAAACAGCATGTAATTGTTGGGTGGTTGCCAGGGGCTGAGGGAGTGAGAGAAAGAGGGGATTTAGATTAAATTATACAAACTTTCAGTTTCAAGATGAATAAGCCTATGATTTTATGTAAAATATGGTAGCCAAATAGTCAACCATAATGTGTTTTACTTGATATTTGCTAAGAAAAATGTATCTTCAGTATCTGAAGTATTGCACACATGAAAATCCTAATTATATGAGATGATAGACATATGCATTAGCTGATATGTGACCATCACTTCATATCACTTCATAAGCACATCTATTGAAACAACTTGTACACTTTAAAATATACATTTTTTTCTCAGTTGTTCAGTGAAGCTGGGGAAGGAAATAAAGTGAATGAGATAGGTATGTATGTGCTACTATTAAGCAATCTTTGGCATATTTATTCAGTCTAAAATAAGGTGCAGGGCTGGCCAGATAGCTCAGCAGACTAAAAGCAACTGCTTAGTCAGATGCAGGAGCCAAGGTTCAATCCCTGGCATGCCGTGCCAGCCCTGCCCTCAGGACATGCTGAGATGGCAACTGAGACTGGGCGTGATGTCATGCACCTGTAATCTCAGTGCTTGAGAGACTGAAAACAGGAGGATCACTATAAGTCCGATGCACATAGTGAGACCCTGTACACCCTGCACTAATCACTATAAATATATATAATATATATACATACATACATACATATGCAGATCTTTAGAATTCTAATTGATGTATGTGTACTTCCATATATCAACTACATAAAACAACTTCTGAAATAATAAATAGCAATTTCATTCCAGCATCTATATTAGTCTCCCTAGTATAAGAACTCAAAAGAAGAAATAAAAATAGAAAGGTATAACACAATTAAAAGGAAAGTGAGAACCTGAGGATTAGACAACAAAGAGAGAGCAAGGAGAAAAGCTAGGAAACATGACAGGGGCAAAGTCATACATTTATATGCATAAGATGGGTAAGGCCATGATCCTGAGAATCTTCAGCAGGTTTTTGAAACTAGCAGTTAATTGGTAGAATTCTCACCCTGACTAACTATATATGCTGATACCTGTGAACTGCACTGAAAATAGCAATGTGTAATGGTAGGATCATGCTTAGAATCCCTGTCATTCTAGTCTTCTAAATATGTACTGCTTGTCATGACATACCAATTACTGCCATACTGCATCTCAAGTAAATGTTTGTTTTTTTTAAAAAAGGATAATAAATGAAAATAAAAGACAAGAAAAAAAGCTAAGAGGGAAAATGACTTATACAAACTTTTTCACTGCCTTAAATTTATCAGGTGCATTTACTGCTTTTTCAACTAAAACTGCTTAGAATAAAAAACAAACTAATAAACCTACATCTACTGCATCTGGGCTCAATGCCATACCCTGCACTGGGCAAATAATGCACAGAAAATCATAGAAAAGCTACTATTTAGTAATGAATTGAATGGGGCAAATTTGCAAAAGTTAATCACAGCACAAGGAATTCTGACTTCTGAAAAAAACTTTTTTAACTTGAGGTCAATGAACTTCCACAATATCTTAATAGGAAAGAGTATGGAGACATTAAAGTATACAAGATAGGTTTTGAAGAACAGCAATATTTCTAACATTGTAGAATTTAAGTTATATAAGAAATACTTTGTCTTTTTTCCTGCCAAGTCAAGAGGTGGGAAACTAGGTGCTTGAGGTGTAAAATGCTGGCAACTTAAATTCCCAATTCTTGGCTCCTCTTCGATTTTAACCACAACTCTGCTGGACAGCTCCACAAAACTGAATGTCCCATCCCATGGAACCTTTTATTTTCTTCCCTAGGAGTTTTTGCCAAAACTTGGAAATCAGCTCTGGAGGTGCTCAGAAGTTAATGTTTCTTAACCAATGTCCACAAGAGACCATGGATAAATAGTTCACCTTCTTACATGCTTAAGAGAGACATTGTTCTAGAAGTTCACCCTCCTCCCTGTCAACTTCAGTGGTAGGAAATTTATACAATGCAGCCTTAAGCTGCCTTTTCTTCTTCCTATGTTGCTCTCCTCTCTCCCTTCCTTCTATTCCTGAGGTCATTTCCCAAATCAATTAAATAGACCCAAATTCTTCTTTTAAACTCTGGTTTTGTGGGTACCCAAACCAATACAGTATTTTTTTAAAGAATTAAAATAAAAACATACAGTTTTAAACTATTGAATAAGCAAAACACTAGAGAATTACACTTTGTGTTATTAGTCTTTGTGCTAGCCCAAATTAATCCTAAATCTCCACTAAAAGTGACTATGATACTTTCTGGAAGAAAAGATTTCACAGTGTAATGGACAGCATTCAATCACAAAGAGAGCCATTGTATTAAATGAAGCTTGTTCTGGGAAAGCTAACCTGTAGTTGTTCCTAGCAGGAGACATTTCAAATACTCACTAAATTCTCCTTAGTTTCACTTTACCTTGTTCTGCTTCATTATGCCCCAAGTAACACAGAAAATAATTCCCCTCGGCTCTTGCTCTTTATTGCCTTCCAAATATGGAACAAAGTGCTTACCATTTCCTTCGTCGCTGTCTAACTGACCTATCATTCCTCTTAATCTCATTCCATTCAGTCACTCTAATTATCCTGCTGTGATTTCCTCTTTGCTGTCTACATGTACCAAGGATTCCAAGTGCAGTATCATCAGAAAAGTAGAGTGCCTGAGACAGATTTTGGAAAGACTTCAATTTGAATAATGGCAACAAAGGAAAAAGAGCCTCTTTGTCCACCTTCAGAACCTGTGATACATTGCAAGAGCCTGTAATTTGTAAGCCATTTAATTTCACAGAGGAAACAAGATTTCCAGATGCCTCTCCATCCATTTTCAGTAGACTTTCTCAGATATACCTGTTCCTTTTGTGTTTCTCTTTTGATGTAGCTATAATTAAGGGCTGATTGCATCCCCCGTTGGCCTCTATGTTCAAAGAAAAACCCTAGTAACAAATCAAGATGATTGCTTTAACTCTGCACTTTTCTCCCTTCCTCCCTTCCCCAGAAGATGGCTGTATGGCCCCCAAGGCTCCCACCATTAAGATCAAGGAAGGCTTTATTCTTTTGGAAACGTTCATCAACCCTATCCCCTCTCTCCAGAATGACTTCTTCTGGGGCCTGGTTGTTATCCTTCTTTCCTTAAGATGCTTAGAGTGCAGAAAAGCCTGCTGACCATCACCTCCCACATCTGACCCTGGGAAAACCATCCCTTCTGTGTGTGTGCTCCATTCTGAGTCCACTTAGACTTGGAGATTCACTGAGGTTGAATCTCCTATAAAATGTGTCTTGATGCTTTGATTAAAAAATAAGGAAAATAAATCCTTAATACTTCTTAGTAATTTTTAATGTGGTAGGTCTTCTGGAAGTTGAGCCCCCTCCCCATCACCTACAGTATGGGAATTCATATATTTATATAAGGAGACAAAAGAACAAATGTGCTGTTTGACAACACTAAATTTTAAAAAAGGACTTAAGATGTGTGTTTTCTCAGTATGTATGATCAAGTTCTTGCTTCATGTGAATAATGCAATCTATTTTTGGAAATGTTCCCTCTGAGAGCTAGTCTGGGACCCTGTGAGGCACATGCATAAGTGAGAAGGGAGCAAATGTCCATGGTATGGCCACTCCACATCAGACACACTCCATCCATAGTGACTCACCCGACTGTCACAATAATCTCTCTTGTATATAATCAAACCAACCCTAAATGACCAGCTCAGCTTACTATAATCACAAAAGAAAAAAGTCTGTCCACATTCTACCTCATTGCACTACTTCCAAGTTACAAGTTTAACTGTGCTGTGTGGTCAGAGTCACTATGACCAGCATATAATTCAGATAAAAGTAGCCACTGATTCCTTGTTTGTCACTATTAAAGATGTGGATTGGTGGTAAGCAAAAAAAAAATCCAGATCTTAAGTATTTTTCCTCTTTATAGAAAAGGTAGAATGTGAACTTCTGCTACTTGCATTCCTCTGTGGAATGGCAGGAACTATTTTTCAGAAAATCCATTAGGAAAGTATAACAAACACTGTTTATGGGTTGGTGACCAGAAGTATGATTTCTAATCCACTACTCCTAAGCATCATCCTTCAGTGCATGCAGGAATTCCTTGAGAGTATAAGATACACATCAAAGTTAGCTAATAGATTTCTTGGAAAGCTTCTGCTTTCTGAATGCGAATGCCACATGTTGTCTCTCTACTCCTGTTGCTGCCTTAAATGTGGTTGTAATGGTTGAAGTCCAAATAGCTGTATTTTGACCCTAAAAGAAAGGCCACAAAAATCACAGACATAGCCCTCACTTGTTGAGAAACTGATATTATAAGAATAATAACAAACATTTCTTTCATGAAGCCAACATAGTTGGATTTTCATTATTTGTAGCTGAATGCATCGCTAGCTGATAAGGCACAATATATTTCGCAGTGCAAGTCTTGGTTCCTGTAGGTAAAGTGATGTGTTAGCATAAGTGTCTACCTGAAAATCAGCCTAGAGCAGTGCTGTTCAAGGGGCTGTGATAATGGACATGTTCATCTGTCCCATCCAAAATAGCAGCCACACATGACTACTGAACACTTGAAATATGGCTAGAGCAACTAAGGAGATAAACTTCTATTTTATTTAACTCCAGTTAACTCAAGTTTAAATATTGGCTGCTACAGTACATATAGCTAATGACTACCACACTGGACAGCACAATGAAGGTCTTTTTAGGTCATGACACACGTCACATATTTGAGATAAGAAACTAAAACTGCACTACCCTATTTGGGTCAACTGAATTATCTTTTATTGTCTTAACTTATAAAATATATAGTAATCTTTCAATAATCCCAGCAATTTCAAAAATATTTTGCTAGTTTTTTAGACAGTACTGATGCCAGAGAGAAATCTTCTACTAAAGGGTTTCCAGTGGTAAAATCGAATGTTATCTTGTTTTACTGAAAAGGCCTGGGTCTTTCTAGAATCAGCATGCTATGGGCTGAACTATATTCACCAGTATCACTGAATGTGATTATGCTTGGAGATAAAATTTTGAAAAGGTGATTAAAGTAAAATGAGGTTATACGGGTAGCCCCTAATTCCATACTCCTGATGTTCTTATAAGAGGTTAGGACACAGACTGAGTCAACTGTGGATGCAAGGGAGGAGGCAGCCATCCACATGCCAGAAAGAGAAACCTCAGAAGAAACTAAGCCTTTCAACACCTTGATGCTAGACTTTCAGCTGCCAGAATTATAAGAAAAATAAATTTCTGGTTAATCCCCCACAAACCCATGGCATCTCATTAGATCAGCCCTAGCAAACAAATGTGTTATGTCTGCCAACATATATATATATATATATATATAGTACAGAGTCTCATTATACAGCTCAGACTCGTAGTGATCTTCCTATTTTCAGCCTCCCCAGCTCCCCAGCTCTGGGATTACAGGCATGTGCCACCATGCCTGCCTGGTCTCGATGGCCAGCTCAGCGTGCCTGGGGGAGGGGCCAGCACAGTATGTAGTGCCAGGGATCGAAACCTGGTCCCTGCGCTTGCCTAAGTAGGTGCTTAGTCCATTGAGCCATCTCACCAGCCCTGCCAAGTAGCTCCTGAATCAAAGGAAGATGATCTGTTTTGGGAAAACTTAACTGAGATTAAGAAAGGAGACTAGCAAGTTTACAGGCCAGGTGAGATTTGTAGTCAGACTCTGAAGCCTGCACAATTCACCTCTGTCAAATTATCTGCTCAGTTAATGAGTTGTATATGAAGGATAGCCAGATAGTTCAGCAGACTGAATCACTTGCTTAGGCAGAGCGCAACAGCTGGGGTTTGATCCTGGGTGTGTTATGCCGGCCCCACCCCAGGAGCACACTGAGACTGTGATTGATACTGGGCCTGGTGGCAAGCTCTTGTAATCCCAGTGCTTGGGAAGCTGAAAACAAGAGAATCATTATGAGTCCAATCTACATAGTGAGGCCCTGTAGACCCTTGTACTAAATTAAAAAAAAAAATAGTAGTGTGCTCAAATTTGTTAGTAACAAAGCTAAATTGAATACAGGTCACTGGCTCAGGATTCCTTCTTGATTCCATCTTATTTTTAAACAGTTTCTTCAGTTTTCTTATTTTTTATTAGAAATACATTGCAAAATACTTTTGAATTATAGATTCCATTCAGAAATATGAGCTCTATTTTACAGTTTTAAATCCACTGGCTTACAAATTTGACTAACACTTAATCCATTGGAGATGTAGAGACTCATTCCTTTCATCTAGAAGGTGGTAGTGATAATGGCTATCTTTTCTATTATGGTATACTGTTTTAATAATAAAAGTTGCATGACAAAATACTTTGAATTTCACCATATTTTAAAATAACATTATTGCAGTTTTATTCTAGCTAAAAGATGGGGCACATTTTTACTAGTCATGATGGCTTGAACAAAGCCACTATATTGAAACAGATATAAAAAAATAACTTATTTTAGATTCAAACTGAATACCAGAACTATTTATCTCAAAGAAAATGTCCATGAACTCTCAAAGAAGTTTAGATGGAACAGTTCCCCGCACTTGTGTTTATGTAGCCAGGGTAAGGTTTCCACGTCTGGCCAAGAATCAGTTGATCTGTAGCTCATTTTTCCCTTGATTACAAAATGACAGGAAAAAAATGCTCATGTACATCTGGTTTTAGTGACTTCAGATAAACATATATTATAAATTCTGAGAAGCTACTTATAAACAAGTCTAAGAAATCATCTCCTGGATCCAGAGAAGATTCAGCCAATCTGATTTCTTTTTTCACACTGGGGAATCATCCATAGGAATAAAACAACTTTATGGTTTCCTTATCTTCTTTACAGAAAGATTATGAGCACCAAGCTTATTATCTCCAAGTTTGTTTTGGTCTTCATGAAAGAATTTTTGCAAGAATATCAGTACAAATGTTTACCAGCGAATTACAGCCAAAGTTATATAGTTGGGTGTGCTCTGTGGAGCAGCCAGATGCTGGGTTCTTAATGCTCTACTACTAAATTTATTTATATGTATCAAGTTATGCTATTTGCTTATCAAAATTCAAGAAAATGAAATCCATTTGATAATTGCAGTTGAAATCAAGATAACATTTACAGTATATTATCAGCTTCTGCTTCTGATTTATTTGAGTACCTCTAAAAAGAAAAATCTAAACTCAATATACCAGACTTAAATTTTTGAATTGCTAGCATCTTAAATTTTTGAGAGTCCACAAGTGGAAAATACCACTCCATGAAACTTCATTTGATGAGCTAAATTACTGAAGAGATTGCATAGAAGAACCTCTTAAAATGTGTGTATAAATTGTTCATGGAACAAATGATTTTTGTAGTTAGACTTCAGTCCTAGTCCCAAGATACCTCATTATGTGTATGTAAATATCTCCAAACAGAAAAAAATGGAAATTTGAAGCCCTTCTGGTTTCAACAATTTCAATAAACAATATGCAATCTGTATGATAATCTTTTAAAATCATAATTCACACATGTGAATAATATCAGTGATATGAACCTGAGTTGAAATATCATGATACATAAACTGAAATGCTTAACAATATAGTGAACTCTTTAGAATCAGGGGATTTTTGCCCTCTTACAGAGTCCTAAATCTACAAGGTAGGGTCTGACTCTCCCCCAAAATTATTTATTTATAATTATTAATTTATAATTGATTACTTAACTGATCTATTAATTAAAAGAATACTGATAGGAAATATAGATTTTTCTAGTGATATCTAAAGACATTCTATATTTCTTCTTGTAAATAAATTATGCAGGAAGCACCAACAATGAAGTGTTTCAGTTATCATTATCTCCCAGTTTCAAACTTCCCTTTCTGGACTTTTAGGTGCAGCTGGGCAGGGACTCTGCAAACATTTCTGAACTGCGGTTTGACAGTGCACAGATTTTCCTCTAAAACAGAGTACTAGTGAGTGAATGCAAGTCTAGAAGAAGCTTGCTTGCCTGCAGCTCCTGTCAGCACCACACTACCCATACTCCCTCACCCCAGCAGTAGAGGTTTCTTCCTTAGCAGCTGCTGAATAGGTCTGCACTTTCACCAATAACTTGTTGACATGGTCCATTTATTTGTTTCCCTCTGAGATAACAGCACTACACAGAGTAGCCTTCTGCTGAAGACTGGATCCCAGGCCCATAGAGATCTTTCTCCAATCTCAGAGAATCCAACACACCAAGCAGTACCTCTGCCACAGGGAGCTGAATTTCAGCTTAAACTTGTCCTCCTCTAAGTTTCTAGGCTTTACTAATCCCAGCCTCTCCCCTTCACTTTCTCAGATGTAGGGGTTGTCCTGCTCCTCAAACTTGACCATGCCTAAGAATCACCTAGAGGAGATGAAGATCAAAGCTTCCTGGGACCTACCACCAGAGATTCTGATTTAATGTGTCTGTGGTATAACTTGATTCTTCCTCTCTAGCAAGTTGGAATTGGCTTAGCTCTTGTCATTTGACTTTAGTTTAGTATTGAATCCCATGCCTGTAAGTCTTGTCAACATGACTGGATCGAGACTCCTGGATAGGTAGTTGGACCATGAGTTCGCCATGCACATCTGTGGATTAACTCACCGATGCTCATAGCTGAATGTGCTATTAGGAGACAGGGCACTGGAACATGATTTTTGGGGGCATGTCACTCTCATTGATGCTTTTCTGTGCGTTTCTTCTAGGATGCCATGCAAAAACATGCTTCACCATTTTTGGCCACTGTGATGTTTTTAAGTTGGAACTAGCCAACTATGATCTGAAAATCTCTAAAACTTAAATCCAAATTAAACTTCTCCTCCTTTAAATTGTGAGTATCACGTATTTTGTCTTAGGAACAAGACAGTTTAGCCATACAAGTTCCTTAGCAAAAGGAAACAGGGTGTGACTAGTCCATAATAGTCAGCAGCATTGTGATTAACTGAATTATGATTGACTGTGGAAGGCTTTTTTTCATCCATAGTTTCACTTCACTATCATATAATTTCATATTGGCTCGAAAGTCTGCTATAGTTCACCATTAAGACAAAAGAGTTCACTGCACACACAGAGGTGTGGGATGAATTCTTTGTATTAAGAAATCAAGTAGGGATCTTGGGTATTTAAGCTCTCATTTCAAGTCATGCCAGAGTATCTCCCCGCCCCCATGGCAGTCTAAAAAGAAGCTCACTTCTTTAAACATAAGAGTAATACTGCTCCAAAACAAACATGAAGTATAGATTGTTATTAAAAGATTTCAAACTCAAAAGTCTCTTGACTGGTCTGGGAACTTGGAGGAATCTTATTGGGATGAAATGAATAATTTTGAATACCCAAGTCATTCTAAAATGCTCTTCTCAGTGACAGAAGTTTGCTCTCCTATGTCTGGGGAGGGAAGCTGGCCCTTGAGTGGGCTGTGACCCCCATCTAAAAATCTTCCTGGCACAATGTTTGTTGTCTTCAAGGTTTATGCCCTCCAGGAGGAGGCTTATTTTTCTACCAGTCCTATAATTCCTTCTAGACCCTAACTACTCTGTGCTCACTGCATACTGTAAGATTTTTACCCAATCAGTTGCTTTACTTGGGTCTAGTGGTGGCAAACTTAGGGCACATAGGCCACACTGGGTATGCAGAACCCTCTCTGTTGATGTGAGGACCAAGTATGTGAGTTTTTTCTAAACTAAAACTTTGATATTCAGACGAATTGTACTGTTAGCACTTTACAATAAGTAATTGTGTTTGCAGTTGCAGATTGGGCCTTGGTTCTATAAATGGTTCACTATCACTGGCTGAAAGAGAATTAATGTTGAATAATTGGTATGGAACATCATAAAGCTAATTGGGTGGTAACTTCATTGCAATTGTTCCAAAAATAATATTTATACTGGAGCAAGTTATACAGATGCTGGTTCCTGGTTTGCAGCTATAGACTTAACAAATGTCTTTTCCTCTGTACTAATTTGTAAAGGTCATGAGAAAAGAAAATCTATTTATACTTGGAAGAGCCACCGGTGATTCTCATAACATTGACTCTCAGTTCACAGTTGTAACATGCTCAGTCTGTAAGAATCTGATCTTCCTGACATTTCAAGATTACAGAACGCAGAGGAATGGCCCACATAGATGCCACATCCTAATCCCCAAAAGCCTTTGAATACATTGCCTTACGTATCAAATGAAACTTCACAAGTATAATTAAAGTATTATATAATGAAAAGGGAAATCCTCCTGGATGAAGCAGGAGGGTTTGCTTGGCTTGGTATGATCACAAGAATTCTTATGAGAGAAAAATAGAAGGGAGAGACACAGTGAGACAGAGGACACTAAGACAAAGAGAGAAATCCATGAATGAGAGGGAGATTGGAAATTTCTATTCTTCTGGTTTTTAAAATGGAGCTAGAACCTGAGCAGAAGAATGCAGGTAACCCAGAGAAGCTGAAGAAAAGCAAGGAAGTAGCTCTTCCCCCAAAGCTTCCAGAAGGAACAGAGCCCTGCCAACACCTGCAGTTTAGGACTTCCAACCTCCTCTAAAACTTCTAAATTTGTTCTGTTGTAAGAAGTTCATCATAATTCATTATAGCTGTGAGAATATATATCTATATCTATATGTATATCTATATCCATATGTGTATCTGTGTATATCTACAGAGAACTCTGTGTGTGTGTGTGTGTGTGTGTGTGTGTGTGTGTGTGTGTGTGTGTTTGCTATAGTTTGGATTTCAAATGCCCCCTAAGTAAGCAAAGATTTCTGTCAAAGTTCTAGTCCCCAGATTTCTGGTTTAGAGTTGGTATAGACTGTAGGAGGTGAGGTCTATTAGAAGGTCTTTAGTCAAGAATCAAGAGCATTGTCCCAAAGTGATAGCCGGATTCTAGGCCCTTCCTCTTCTGCACTCTCACTTAACCACCAGGAGGCGAGTAGTTTCCTCCTCCATTCTTTCCACAACAGTGTGCCTGACACATACCCAAAGCAACAGAGCCAACTGCTCATCAAATAAAACCCCTAAAAGTGTCAGCCGAGATAAACCTCTTCTCTTTATAAGTTTATTTTCTCAAATATTTTTATAGTAAGAAAAAGCTAATGTAACACAATATAGTAGTCCATTAAATTGATTATGCTGATTGAATTTGATGAGCAAAATATAATAAGCATATTACATGCCTTAATGGGACATATTGAATCAGAAAAGAGGAGATAAATCCTTTGAAAATGTCAGACTCGTTGCATCAGTAGTTTTCCATAATACTAAATCCCAATAGCTACTAGCTGCCTCTGTAGTTATTATACTACTTACTACTTTATATGGTTTGCATAGAATGAAGTATTATACAATTTTGCTTTCTTTGAGGGGGACTAGTTTCCTAGAATCCATGTACCATCTTTCTAATTTAAATGCAGGCTGACATTTTATTGTCAACAGAATTTTAGTTTTACTATCAAGACTACTATAATGCAGAGTTAAAATTCTAGTTTTTGAGTTTGTAAACTTACTAGAAATAATTAAGTGGGGTTTAATAACCTAGAATATATTTGAAACATGTGAATTAATATTATAGGTATACTTTCTAACTACTTAAGAAGAGATTACTTTAAGCAATAAGTGTCATTTAAAAATAAATACCTTCAACTAAGCCCTGATTTTCTGAAGTTTTGCAATTTTAAAAAGACCATGTACAATGTAGCTAACATAGTCTCATAATCAGGAGACTAGTATGTCAAAACTACTTAGTTCAGATCTAAAAATAAACTGAATAAGGCTTCTCCTCCCTCTCCTTTCTCCTCACTCTCCTTTTACTCCTCTCTCCACTTTCTCCTCTCTATTCCCTCAATAAAGATCAAACTTGGAGTTTTGCACATACTAAGCAAATGTTGTATCACTGATCCTCACCCCTCCAGCCTATGTATGATTTATTAATTCCCTCCCCTCTAAAATTCTATAATATAAACCATGATTAAATTTGTATTCAACATATAATAATAATAAGCACTCTGAGATCCAGTTTCTGGAATACATATTTGGAGAAGCTAGGGTTTCCACATTCTAATAGCTTGCATTCTGAACTCTAAAATAATGTACCAAAAATTAAAACTTACATAACTATGAATAAACCATCAGAGAAAAAGTTGCCATGTAGTGAAATTACTTGCCAAAGGAAGTAGTAGTAATCTAAATGAAATTAAGGCAATGGGAAAGCAGGAGGAATTAGGATTTGAGCTAGATCGTCAAGGAAGGAAAGATGAGAAAAACATACATCATTCTAAAGAGGTTGAATGAAAAGGTGAATTTTTTATCTCCACTGGGAGTCACTTGAAGATTAGAAAGATTAACACTGCACAACTCTAGACCCAATTGTCTGAAATGTCAAGTTGTGTTCCAAACAGGTTTCCAAGAATCAAGGGTCCTCAATTCTACAATGAGAAGTTCAGCAACATCCAGTACTTTTGGAGAATAACACATAATCTAATTGCAACATCCACAGAGTAACAGAAAGTTTCTAATATTTCTTTTATCATGGGTACCTACTTTTTAAGTTTTTTTAAGCTTATATAATCACTGAGGTTTACATTTTGTAAAACATAGAGGCATAATATATTGGGCTAATCATTTATTGCTTGATTTACAATCAGGCCTCGAAGTCCAGATCCACCGGGATTCTTGGATTTCTAAGTCCCTTTTGCTCTAAAATTCTATGGCAATGTAAAATCACTGCTAGGCCAATATACGAGCAGTTAAGCAGAACTCCATCCCTCCACTTCTAATCCCAATGCTATATTTAGGCTCACTTCTCTCTCAAACTAATTAAAATCCCTGACTCTTTTAGGGAATTTTGATCTACATATCTTATAGAAGTAGAAATGTAAAGAAACATAAAGAAAAATAGTTCTGAGTCCATGTGGTCCCATCTGTATGCAAATCACAAAACAGAATGCAGAGTACTTAACACCAATAATTGCAGAGTTATTAAAGAAGTAATTTCCTTTCCTGAAACCATTTTCATGACCCTTGTCAAAACAGTCTCATGCAAGTTACTTAAGGCCTAAAAGGCTTTTCCAGAGAAATAGCCTCCCACCTAAATATAAATCCACTCAAGTGCTCAGGGGAGAATTTCTGAGTTTTTTTTTAAAAGATAACTTTACCATCGATCTTGACCCACTTTTGAAACTTTGCTATTTCTTTAGAACTTTTCACTGTGGGATGCACCGAGGTGACTGTGCCAAGACCCCAAAGATAACCTTTTCCTCTTTTCAAATTCAGTCCCAGATCTCACTTGAAACAAAATCACTTTTCTTGTCTTCTTTTAAATATATTCAGTTGGGCTAAAAAGAACTTTATGAAGAAACTTTAAAAAAAATCAGGGTCTATAAGTGTAGTTCAGTGGTAAATGTCTGCCTAGCATATGCAAGGTCCTAGGTTCAATGTTTAGTATAAAATAAATAAATAAATCCAAGAAAAAAATGGTCACAGCCCACCTTATAAATTGTACTTTTTCTCTCTTGAAATATTCATTTTACTCAGCCATCACCAGTGTCTAATTCATTCTATGCCTGCTTAAAATATAAAATCATAATGCATCTTACTTTTCTCATTGCTGAGACAAAATACTCAACACTCACAAATTGAACAAAGAAAGGTTGATTTTAACCCACAGTTTAAAAGAGTTTTATTACCCATCAGCTGACTCCAAGGCAGGCCAGCATGGCAGAGGGTCAAGGCAGAGGAGAAGCAGCCTATGGCATGGTTAAGCAGGAAGCAGCACAATAGTAGGCATCAGCAGAAAGCCCCCTTTCCCTTTCATCCCATTCAGGGTATATAACCTTTTTGAGTGGTGCTGCCCACATCTAAGGGGCACCTTCTCATTATGCTAGGCCATCCCAGAACTACCCAGGACCAGAATAATCAGTGGACTAATTGAGAACTACATACCCTTAATCACAATATCACACTCTCTACATCCAACCAGCTCTTTAAAATGCCACCTACAACTACACAAGGTTTTGGGGGACATATAGCCTGTAATTCAGCCTCAGATATTCTCCAGTCTCTCTTTTTTCCTCTTTCAAAGCTACACTGTTGCCTGGGAGTGCTATCTAACCAATCTTGCTGAGGAAATAAATAGGTAGGAGATTTGGTAGGCAACACAGCATACATATTCTACTATGAGTTTATTCCCAACAGTGAAAGTGCAAAGATCTGTTTCTACCCCTTACTTGCCAACAGTTAAATCTATTTTATCATAAATTAATTATTAATCTTCTTGACTTTGTACCAAAAAACTCTCAGAAAGAAATTATACAACTATGCAAAGTAATCTTTTAAATGTCATGGATTTTTAAAACAGGGATGCACTCACCACTCCCCCACCAAAATCAGAATACAGGCAGTAAGCTTCGTCTCCCTTCAGCTCTTTTCTGCTTTCTGAGTCATCATGGTGGCACTGCACAGATGTAGCCAAAGGTGCAAGTTTCTCTCAAAATTGAGACTAAAACATTCATCACAGTTACAAATCCTTCCTGCAATCTGATACTGGGAATGACATGCGACATTAATCTCTTCTTCCCTCTAGGGCTTGCCAAAGATCAAGACAAAGTTTTGACTGTAAATGTTTCTCAGTGTTGATACAGTCTGGAACTTTCTGTGTGCATCCAAGAAAGAAGGAAAGCTCTCTTTTGCTTCTAAAAACTAAAATGGGTGTTTTTCACGCTCGGGGCCTTACTCCTGAGAATCAAGTTGGAAAACATCATTTTGAAAGGCACATTCAAAGACAGGTACAATCTGTGAAAGAAAAAGTAGCTGCTAGAAACAAGTAAACAATTTTATACTTTGGATCTTTGAAAACAAGATAAAAGTATATTTCAGAGGAACAAAATCCATGCAACTCAGAAAAATTGAAGTCAGTTATGTACCTGATTTTTTTGATACTCTTCTCAGAAAAGGGGTCTCAGGCTCCTTTTCTTTTTCAATATTTCACTGGCAATTACAGAAGTAGGATTTTTTCCTTCATACTTTACCTATAGAAACTATATTGCAAGTAAGTTCCAGTGGCCTGTACAGTTAAAGCCAAGTTCCTTGCTGTAGTTGATAGAGATTTTTGTGATCTGATCCCAGGATGCCTTCCTTGCCACATCTAACCACCATTCCATATGCACTTTTTGCTCTATTAATGGAAATATCAACAATTTCTCCCATTAAACATTCTCTCGTATCTCTACACAGATACTCCTTGGTCCTTTTGAAGTAGTCATGTTCCTCCCATCTTGCAATGTAGCTAAGTCTTCTCCCAGACACAGGTTTCATCTGTTGGATGTTTTCTCTGGTTCCCAAGAATGAATCAAGTTCTTCTCTCTTCTCATTGTTTTCTGTCCTGTTTATTTTAAGATACACACTCAGTGGCATTAGGATAGGGAAGCACCTAACAGCACAATGACTTTAAGTCAGTTCTTCAAAATGGATTTTCCCAGAAGGGACTGAATTTATAGAGATATTTTTAAAAAACTATACTGCCCTTTCCTCTATTCTCACAGATTATAAAGCTAGCAAGAAGAGTCTGAGATTCACCCTTCCCTCTCTACACAGGTAAGACTCAGGACCCTGAGGCCCCATGGAACATCAGAACACAGTAGGACCCTGGCTAAGGCCTACACCACACATGATAGGCAGGCAGAACTAGAGACACTGAAATATCGCATGAAACATTAGCAATACATAGCAACAAGTGATCTCTAATCTCTATTCGCCCTCTTCCTTTCTTTTTCTCTTTCAGCTATCTCACTTGACATTATTATACTCTCATGTGAGTAAATACTGTCTCTTCTCTTTCTGGTTACTTCAAAACTCCTAAGCCTTCTCTTCCAATCCTTCCCTCCTGTGCCCTAAAAATAACCCAAAATCTGGATGTTCAGCCTCTGCTCTCCAAGCTTGCTCCTACTATGTTTAACCTTATTCATCTCTCCATTCTACAGCCTACCCTCCTCAACCTCCCACACACTCACAAACAACAGAGTAAAAATTGCTTCACTAGGTAGAAAATCACTGTATACAATTTTGTGGTATAAGTTAGATAACACAATATTTCCGTAGACTTTTTTCCTATGGCTATAGATATCGGATTAATAGTTGCCACAGTTTGTCATTAGCCTGACTGTATTTGAGTCTATTGTTATTGCTAGAAAAACTATTTTATCAGGGATGTCATACATGTTATAGCCAGTGTTTACCCCTATATTACAACACTGCAATTGTAAGGGGTCAAAATCATCACTATAGTCCAGTATTGAAGGAATGAGCCCTAAGTCAAATTGATACCAATGCTTCAGACTTAATACATTGGGTGTGTAGCTTCTTGGGATATAAAAAAAGACTAAGAGGAGTGATTGAGACGACCGGGGTCCTGGAGGGATCCTGAACAGACCCAGAGTGCAGGCCCGGCGAGTGAGTGAGACGACCAAGGGCCACGGGATCCTAAACAGACCCAGAGCGCAGGCCCGGCCAGTAAGTGAGGCAACCTGGGCCCGCAGATCCTCATTCCACCCAGTCTGTAGGCCCAGCAGGGAACCCTTCAGCAGAACTCCCTGCAAAGAGGCTAGAGGCAAGACCCACCCAGCTGATGCAGGAGCAGAACATCTTCCCAAAGAGACACAAAGGGTTCAACTCTAATGCCTGCAGCAGAAAGAAGTGGAGCACA
>NW_004524662.1:374453-376600 GCF_000260255.1 Octodon degus | reverse complement strand
GCTTTCTGCCATGTGCCACTCTGCCTTGGAGCCAGCTGAGTATGGACTGAAACCTCCAGTAAGTGTGCACTAAATAAATCTTTCCTTCCTTTATTTTGGGTGTTGGGTATTTGTCCCAGCAATGAGAGAAGAGTAACTAAGACAATTAGCATGGCATTGGCAAAAAAAAAAGCCTGAGAATCATTGGAACATAACAGAAGATTCAAATGCAACCACAAGCACAAACGCATTCAGTCACCTTGTCTTTGATATAAGACCAAACATGTTCATGGAAAGAAAGATAGTCTCTTCAATAAATGCTGCTGCAAAGAACTGACTTTCCACATGCTGAAGACTAATATTCAACCCATGTCTATCACCACGCAACAAAGTAAAGTCCAAATTTTTTAAAGATATAAATATTGAAGTATAAACACTAAATTTACTGGACAATAAAGTAGGCAAAAACTTAGAATACAGGTGTAGGCAGAGACTTCATGAACAAAACCCAGTCTATAAGGGAAATATTACAATGAATCAACAAATGGATCTGTAAAGGTTGATAAATTGTGCCAACTTGAAACCTAACGAGTTTAGAAACTTAAATAAGTGACTCAGCAGGGAGCCAGGGTCCTTACTTTGTAAATATCCTGAGTATATGCAAGAGGAAGGCATGAGATGGTGTGGGCAGATAGCTGGCATACAATATAAGGGAGAAAAAGACCCTTGCTTTTCCCCTTCCCTGCTCTTGCTGTTTTTGCTGTCTTTTGCTGCCTTGAACTGTATCCCCTCTGCCATGCCGCCCTGCCTTAGAGCCAGCTGATTATGGACTGAAACCTCTACAAATCATGAGCTAAATAAACCTCTCCTTTAATTTTCTGTGTCAAGTATTTTATCTCAGTAATAAGAGAATATTAGCTAAGACAGTAACTAAACAGTAACTAAAAAGTATCGAAGACAGTAACTAAAGAGCTTTTGCACAACAAAAGAACTCACCCACAGAGTGAAAGACAACCCACAGAGGGGGAAAAATAGTACAGCCAGTTGTATCTAAGACAAAGGACTTCTATCTAGAACATATAAAGAACTGAAGAAAATCTGATCCCCAAGTTCAAAGACCAAATGCAAAAATGGCCATCTGAGATGAATATATGTTTCTCAGAGGAAGAAATATAAGTGACAGATAAATATATGAAAAAATGTTTGACATTATTGGTCATTCAAGAGATGCAAATTAAAACAACACTGAGATTCCATCTCACCCCAGAAAGAATGGCTTTCATCAAGAAATCAACCAAGTACAAATACTGGTGAAACTGTAGAGAAAAAGGAACCCTTCTCCACTGTTGGTAGGAGTGCAGACTGGTGCAACCACTGTGGAAATATGTGTGAAGACTCCTCAAACAATTAGAACTATATGTCTGATTCAACCCAGCTATTCCCCTTTTGTGTATTTTTCCAGAAGAATTAAAAACATACCACAGTGATATATGTGCACTCATGTTTATAGCAGCACAATTTGTCAAATCTAAATTTTGAAAGCAACTCAAATACCCATTCATCAAGGAATGTAATATATTAGTACTCTTCAGTTATGAAACAGAAAAAAAATGGAGACTTTCATAGTTAAATGGATGCAACTCAAGACCATACTTATTAGTGAAATAAATCTGACTCATAAGTATAAGCATTGTATTGTCTCTCTACTGTGAAAAACTGAACGAATAAATAAGGTCCAAAATACACAAAAGATATAGTGAATGGAGAAGAAACTAGTCAAAAGAAATGTGGAAAGAAAGGAAACAAGAAAGATATACATTTATACACAAGGTAGTTAAGATATTTATACAGCTAGTTCTTCTTAGTTCATTGAAAAGAAATATTTATGCTAATATTGTTTGGAAAAGATATCATGCCTTTATAAACTCTAAATAACTACTATGAAGACAACAATACGCAATGTATTAATTATTGTAATTCTCTTACAACCTGTTTTAAAACTCTTTTTGTTATTTTTACCTTTTTCTCTTTAAAATAAAAAAGAAACTACAATTACAGTGTTTGGCAAATATGAATATTAAGGAATAGCTTTATAAAAATGTATAATACTAAAGCATTAAAAACTAAATTTTCATATATTTGAAATTATACCAAAGTTTGTATTCTTT
>NW_004524662.1:371372-374353 GCF_000260255.1 Octodon degus | reverse complement strand
TTCTCCTAGTATTAGAAACTTTAAAAAGTATATTTCCATTTTGTGTTGACTTTAAAAAATAACAGAAGTTTGTACCTATGTTGTTTATTTATTATTTCTTGCCTATATCTTGTAATATGAGAAACTATTTTTGCAGTAACAATACATAGTGTACTAACCCCCCCCCCAAAAAAAAGACTAAGAACCAACTACATCTAAAAGACATCCAGAGGAACAGATACCACCTAAAAAAGCCTCAATACCAGTGATGAGAGTAACTAACACAAGAAATCTACAAGCATCAACACTAAAAACAAAACAAAAAAAATTAAAAAAGACAAGATAAAGTATCAAAATGCAATTTCAAATTCCCAACCCATGCAGGACAAGTCCAGAGCACAAAGAGATAGGGAAAATCAGAAGCCAACAAATGGAACTCTGAAATGATAATGGAAGCGAAATAACAAATGGAAAAGGCCATAGAATAAAATAATTTCTAAATTGCAAATAGAAAGCAGACACAAATAAACAAATAGAGGAGTCAAGAAAATGACAGAAGCCATGAATGTGATAGACAAGAAATGGAATAATGGAACAGATTCAAACAGAAATGCAAGAGATTAGAACCTCCATTGAAAGTATATGCAGCAGATTAAATGAAGGCAAGCATAGAATATCAGATCTAGAAGACAGGAACGTGACTAGCAACTAGAAAAATAAAGCTATTTTAAATACAAAAAAAACAACCAAAAATCAATCCATCGGCTACAGAATGAAAAAAAGAAAAACAACATAAGATTTACTAGAATAAATGAGAAATCTGGAGACAGCAAAAGAGGTATTAAGCATCTTTTCACAGAAATAATTGCAGAAAACTTCCCAAACATGAATAGAAACTTTGATGTACAAGTAAATGAAGCATATAGAACCCCAAATATCCATAACCAAAATAAATCTACATACCAAGGCATACAATAATCAAGATTCCAGAAATTCAGCACAGGAATAAACTATTAAAAGTAGCTAGAGAAAAGAAACATATCACCTCTAAAGAAAAGCCCATTAAAATCACAGCACACTTCTCAAGCAAACACTCAGATCCATGAGATCTTGAAGTGAGGTATTTCAAGCCCTGAAGGAAAACAATCTTCAACCCAGATTCATGTACCCTAAAAACTATCTTGCTAAATTGATGGAGAAATAAGATACTTCCATGTCAAAATACAACTGAATAAATTCATGAACACCAAATTAGCTGTATATAATACTCTGAAAGACATATTAGAAAAAGATAATGAAGACCACAAACACATGAACAATAATAAAAAGAAACCACAATACAGGGCATGCAATTAAACATAGGTGAAAGATAGGGAACAAATAGAAAAAAAACACAAAAAGAAAAACCAATACATACCAGTTATAATTATCATCATAAATAGACTCAACTTACAAATCAATCAAAAGAAACATTGGCAGAATGAAAGAGGAAGCAAGATCCAGCAATATGCTGCATTCAATAGGTATATTGACCCAAAAAGAAACTCATGGACTAAAATTCAAAGGATGGAAAACAATTCTCCATGCCACACAAACCCAGAAAATAAAAGCAAACATAGCTTTTATAATTGCAGACAATGTAAACTATAAGCTAAAACTGATTAAGAGATAAAGAAGGTCACTATATACTTGTTAAGGGAAAACTCCAAAATGAAGAGATAACAATCATAAATATTTATGCTCCAAACTCAAGTTCATCCAACTACATAAGATAAATATTAACAGACATGAAAAACCAAATAAACATTAATACAATTGTAGTGGGGGACATTAATACTCCACTCTCACAAATAGATAGATCAATTAGAAAACAAAACAACAAAGAAATATTGAAATTAGACCAAATTTGTGAATCAATGGACTTGGTTGATGTCTACAGAGTGTTCCACTCAAAAAATATCAGAACACACATTCTTCTCAGATGCACATGGGATGTTTTCCAAAATAGACCATACATTAGCTGACAAAATATATTTAAGTGAATGTAGATGAATTGAAATCATCCAATGCAAATTATCTGATCATAGCACAATTAAACTAGAAATCAATGACAAAGGAAATCACAGAAACTACATGAACACAAGGAAATTAAACAACACCTTTCTGAACAACCAATAGATCACAAAGGAAACTAAAAATTAAATTAAGCAATATACACCATAAAACAATAATGCCAATAAAACTTACAAAAACTTATGGGACACAATGAAAACAGTTCTACAAGGGAAACTTATGCCAATGAACTCACACATCAGGAAAACAGAAAAAGCTCAAATAAACAACCTAATGTTATACTCAAGCCTCTAGAGAAAGAAGAACAAATCAAATCCAAATTCATACAAAGGAGGAAATTATAAAAATAAGAGCAGAAATTAATGTAATAGAGACTAAGAAAATGATATAAAACATCCATGAATCAACAAGTTGGTTCTTTGAAAGAATAAATAAAATGAATAGACCATTTGCCAACTGCACCACAAAGAGGAAATAAAGAACCCAAATTCAAGCAATTGTGAATGAGAAGGAATAAATGACAATGGATCTCACAGAAATCATATCAATACTCATTATGAGAACATATTCTAATAAGATGGAAAATGTAGAATAAACGGACAAATTTCTAGAAACAAATTGCCAAAACTAAACCAAGAACATATAAGAGTCATAAATAACCCAATATTGGTCAATTAAATTGAGAATGTGATTAAAAATTTAACAACAGAAAAGCCCAGGCTCTGATGGATTCATTGTTGAATTCTATAAATATTTAGAGAGCTAATGTCACTAATGGTGAAACTTTTTAAGAAAATTGAAAGAAAAGCAGTTCTTCAAAAACTATTCCTGGAAGCAAGTATTATCCTAATTCCCAAATCAGAAAAGGATGCCCCCAAAAAAGAAAATTATTTTGCTGAATTCAGGCACCTACAATATTTAAATGACAA
>NW_004524662.1:360295-371272 GCF_000260255.1 Octodon degus | reverse complement strand
AAATAAAAATATTATTATCATAAAGTAGAAATGATAGAACAATAAATAATAGGATAAAATACTAATTTGTGATTTGGGGGGAATAACATGTAGGTTTGCAATAGAAGATGGGGAGGAGGCAGACAGCAGCGAAAAGTGAGCACCTGAAAAGCTGTTTGGAATCATAGTAAATTTCCATTTGATTGAATTAGGTAATTTGGAATCCCAAGCTTCTAAGAAAGAAAAGCGTATGATCAAAGCAAAGTCAATTACTCTAATTATGAGAAACATGAAGGGTGGTGAGAAAGGTTAGCACGAGATTATTTTAAAGATAAAACCTTACTCAGAGAAGAGCAGGAGAAGGAAAAGGAAGATGAAGATGAAGAGGAGGAGGAGGAGGGGGAGGGGGAGGAGGAGCAGGAGGAGAAAAAGACAATCTGAGAAATGCTCCCATAACAAATTCAAGGATAATTCTATCATTACATTCAGGGTGGAATCTAGTGGCCAGCAATGGTAAAAATAGGTTAATGTGTGTGAAAGCCCCAAAGATGGGCTTTCAGTACTGAGAATTGTTGGTCCTTCACAGAATATTGTATGAATTTTTTGAAATATAATAAATCCCCAAAGAATATTGGAAGATGGAGTGTGTCAGGGAACAGAGGTGATGTGGCAGTGATTCTGCTGATTATCTGAAATAAAGCATTGGCAGAAATGGTTTAAAAAATTAAGGAATAATAATCAAGTTAAAGGTATTTGCTTGTCACTTCTGTTCCACGCTATATTAGAGGCTGCAGGCAGAGAAGCTGAGCAAGAAAAAGAAATAAAATCTATACAGATTAAGAAGTAAAACTATAATTTCAGATTACACAATGTTATATATTAAAAATCCTAAAGAATGCACCAAAATATTCTACGTATTATAAGAAATTAATGAGTTAAGCGATGTTACAAGATATAAGGTCAATAAATAAAAATGGTTATATTTCTATATACTTAAGGTGAACAAACTAAAAATTAAATTTGAAAAACAATACAATTTATAATAAGAATGAGAACTGAGTTCAGAAATAAGAATAACAAAAAGGCAAAACATAAACTCTTCAACAAAAAAATTTGAAAGAAATTAAAACGAGAGGCAAATGAGTGAGAAATCTTTCCATGTCCATCTATTAGAAGACTTAATATTGTTAGTATGGGAATCCCTCCCCAGCTGACTTACAGATGTAGTATAATCCTGTTAGAATTTTAACTGATTACTTTGTAGAAATGAATGAGTTGATTCTAAAATTTATATGGAATTGTAAGGAACCCAAGTAGCCAATATAACTGTGAGAAAAACAAAATAAAAGGTTATATTTCAGAAACCAAAAGTGTGTGATGCTTGCATGGAGGTAGAAATCCAGATCAGATGCGCAGATGTCAGTCTAGAATTAAACTCATGTGGCTATGGTACAACTAATTTGTAACAGGTGTACCAAGATTATTCAACAGGAAAAGAATGAGCTTTTACATTAATTGTGCTGAGACTACTGAATGCTTATGAGCAAGAGATTGAAGCCAAACTCACATCTCTTAACTGATTTACCTCACAAGTCAACATAAAATGCATCAAAGAGAGAAATGTAAAATCTACAACCATAAAACTATTCATAGAAAACATATATGTAAATCTTTATGAACTTGGGTTTAGGGATAGCTTCTTTGATGTATCATCAAATGCACAAACTGCAACAACAAAGATAAAGTGCATTTTGATACACTTTCAAAATATTACATATCCATCACTATCTAGAAATTTGAAGGGCAAACCACAGAATGGAAGAGGAGATAAAGAATTTTGACAATTCAACAACAAAAATAACCTGGTTCTTAAAGTGAATTGTGAAAGAACTTGGATAAAAACTTTTCAAAAAAAAACAAAAACAAAAACAAATGACCAACAAGCACATGAGAAGATGATGACCAGCCTCAGTAATAGAAAATACAGATGAAAACCACATTCACTAAAATGGATATAACTTTAAAAAAATAGGTAAAGTAATAAGAGTATTTGCAAGGGTGTGAAGAAATTGGCATCTTCATTTCTTAATAAGAATGATGCAACCACTAGGAAAATATTGGTGATTTTGCAAAAAGGTAAGCATAGAGATACCATAGAGATAGTGCACTTAGAGAGAACACCCTAGGACTGATCCTGTAAAAGGAGCACCTTGGGTCTTAGTAAACATGAATTGGGTCATATAACAAGTCACTTGTAAGTTCATCTGCAACGACTTCAAAACAGGCTCCAGTCCCTGGGACTCTAAGAAATCTGGAAAAAGTATTCTTGGCTTTCAAACGAGGTGATGGTGGGATCACTCTTCTTCACGTATTCAAAAATGACAGATTAAGCCAACATAATCCAATACTACATGTAATATCTCAATAGCTGATAAATGACTTTTACAGCTTTCAATTTCAATAATCATGAGCAAGCACCTCAAATTTGGAAAAATTATTCTTTAGAAATTTTTTTTGGTTTTCTTTCTTTTTTTCTTTTATCTTTTTTTTTTTTTTTTTTTTTTTTTTTTTGTTCAGGGTCTCACTACATAGCCCACATTAGCAGCAACCCTCCTGATTTCTGTCTCCCAAGTCCTGGGATTACAGGCATGCGCCACTGTGCCCAGACTCCACCACTGGCTCAGCACACCCAGAGGTGGGACCGGTGTGGCAAGCAGAACCAAGGATTGAGCCTTTGCTCATGCGCTTAGTCCACTGAGGTATACCGCCGGCCCTTATTCTTTAGAAATTAATGGAATCTTTTTTTCTGGTTTACTGTGTATATCATTCTCACTGCATGGACTCTAAAATTGAAATGAGTGTTTCACTGACTGATGAAACAATGTTGACAGGCTCATCCTTGTCTTAGATAAAAATACTGATGAAACAGATAAACCTTACAGAGGGACCACAGGAGGGGGAATGAGAGCCTGAAGGAAAGAATGCTTGACCCACAGAAGTGCTGGTGCACCATGTGCTCCAGACACAGGGCTGCAGCCAGGGCGCTGGGGGCTTCCATAGTTCATGGCCTGATGACTTGAGAAGGAAAAATTTTATTTTAGAGGATAGAATGCTAGAGTTTCCATACAGCCCAATAACTTTGCTAGGAGAAATATACCCCCTAACTTGAAAAGTTGTGTTCAAATTGGTGCATGCACATGAATATTCATAACAGCACTGTTCACAACTGTCAAAAGTGAAGACAACCCGAACTGCCATCCACAGATAAATAAAGTAAGAGAGCTGGAGAGGTAGCTCAGTGGTCTAAGTGCCTACCTGGCAAGCGCAAGGACCTGAGTGTGATCACCAGTACTGCATGACATGCTGGCCACCAAAACCAGGCGTGGTGGCACATGCCTGTGATCACAGTGCTGAGGAGGCTGAGACAAAAAGATTACTATGAGTCCAAGCTGTGTAGTGAGACCCAGATGTACCAAAAAAATAAATAAATTTTGTAAAGTTCAATATATCTATGTTAAAATATTTTGTTATGATATGTATAATACTATTTAGCCATGAAAAAGAATTAAGAATTGAAAAATGATTCAGTTTGGGTGAATATGTTAAATGAAAGAAGCCAGTCACAAAAGACTAAATATATATTATTCCACTCACATAAAATGACCACAATCTACAAGCTTTTAGAGACAGAAAGTGGACAAGTGGACTGATATTTGTTAGGACTGAGTGGGTGATATAGAATGTAGGGCAGGGTAAATAACTAAAAGTCAGAGTTTTTCTTTGTGTGAATAAATACACTCTAAAATTGACTGAGGTAAAGATTTCCCATGTTTGTGTCTCCTTTAAAAGCCACTTAGCTGTATTCTTCAAATGGATGAGTGGAAGGATTTAACATGGCTAAATAGAGGAAGAGTCACATCGGCTCTACTTGAGGAAAATCAAATAAAAACATAGTTAATTAGAAGAATCAGAGGAACATACACCTTGTTGCCAAAATCAGTCCAAAATATGAGATTTGTAATTCAAACAAAATTTAGACGGAGGACTTTATAACATGGAAAATTAGTCCACAGGACTGCTGGTGGAACTGCCACCTGCACACAAAGCAGCAACCACCATTGTGAGAAGCTTCCCCAAAAAAAACCTGATGGACTGCAGTAGTGTGGCTAAATCAAGCCACAGGATAGATTTGGGATATAAGGCTCTTTGCTCCTTTTGCCTTCCTCTACACAGAGGATGATGCAATGTGAAGCAGATTTTGCCAACATAAACAAGAGAAACAAGAAAATTGCTCCCTTCCCAAAGGACCACCAATTTGTTTTGTTTAGGTTTTGGTCTGCAGTGGTTAATGTGAATCCCTATTAATATAAGATTAGGGAACACATGTGAGGTGGTGAAAATAGTGATTAGAACATCATGACCCTTCCTGCCCCGTGACCCGTGGTTTCAGAGAGGGACTTACATGCACAGGATTTAAGTAAACTTGGGGAGAGCAATGAGTGGGAGGTCAGAACTCCCCCCACTGGAGAGGAGCTAGAGGGGGACTTATGGGTCTTGGGCTGGCTCTGTGACAGTGACAGCACTCCCACAAAAAACTCCATAAATACATGGAAATTGAACATATACCCTCTGAACAACCAATGGGTCACAGATGAAAGAAGAAATTAACCGTATCTATGATTAAATGATAATGCTAATACAATGTACTGGAACTTATGGGATGCAATGAAAGCAATTGTAAAAGGGAAATTTACAGCAGTGAAATAGCACATCAAGAAAACAGAGCAAGCTAAAACATGCTGATGCTGAACTTCAAACTTGTAGAAAAGAACAAATCGAAGCTCATGAGAGAGAGGAAAATGCAAAGAGAAAAATTAATGCAATTGAAGCTAAGAAAATAATTCAAAGACTCAATAAACCAAAGAATTGGTTCTTTAAAAGATTTAATAAAATTGACAAACCCTTAGCCAACTTTAACCCCTAAAAGGAAAGAAAAGACTCAAAATGATGCAATTAGTAATGAAAAAGGTGAAATCAAAATTGATCTTGTGGAAATCCTATGCCTACTTTGAAAAGCTTTATGCTAATAAGATGAAAAGAGAAGAAATGGACAAATTCCTAGAGACATATGAATTACCAAAGCTGACTCAAGAAGCTAGAAATCAGTATCAGTCACTGATATTGACACAATATCAGTCAATAGAATTGAAAATGTAATTAAAACTTACCAACAAAGAGAAGCCTAGATCCTGACAGATGTACTACTAAATTCTGTGAGACATTTAGAGAAGATATGTAATGCTACTACTTCTCAAATTCTTTAAAGAAATACAACATGAAGCAATACTCCTAAAGTTATTCCTGGAAGCAGATATTATCCTGATACCAAAACCAAAGAAGGATCCAACCATCAAAATACTACAAGCCAATCTCCATACGGGACATAGATATAAAAGTCCTCAATAACATACTGACAGAAGAATGCAGCAAATCATCAAGAAGGTTGTGCACCATGACCAAGTAGGATTCATCCCAGGGATGCACAAGTGCTTCAACATACACAAATCAAGAAATGTAATACACTATATTAACAGATCCAAAGACAGAAATCATATGATCATCTCAATATATGCAGAAAAAACATTTAATAAAGACAAATACTGATTCATGATAAGAAAAAACCTACAGAAAATTGAAATAGATGGTCTTTACCTCAATCTCATAAAAGCCACCTATCACAAAATTTCCAGCATCATACTAATCAAAAAAAAAAAAAACTAAAAGTTTTCATCACAAAATCAGAAACAAGACAAGATACCCACAATCACCACTCTTACTCAATATAGTTTCAATACCATTAGCCAGAACAATTAGGCAAGAGAAATAAGTTGTGGCTGTGAGCAAGCTTCTTTCCCCTTTAAATAAATTAAAGGACTAAAGATGGGAAAGAGAAGAATTATACTCTGTTGATAATATGATGCCTTACAGAGAAATCCCCCAAAACTCCACCAAAATGCTTCTATACGTAATAACCAAATTCAGGAGTATACTGAATGTCAACACTCAAAAAATCAATAGCATTTCTGTACACAAATAAGAAGCTTACTGAAAAAGAAATTAGCTTTGCAAAATGCTTTTACAATAACATTAAAGAAAGGAAATACTTAGGAATCAATCTAACAATGAAAGTAAGGGTGCTATCATTTTACACTGAGAACTACAGTACTCTTTGTAAAGGAAATCAGAGTGTTATGGTTTCTGTCTAGTCATCCCCCTCCCCCCAAAACCTCCTGCAGTCCTGAGGCTACTTCCAGAGTTTGTGATTAATTCTTGATCCAATGCTGGGATTATGGGTGTGAGTGCCATAGTTGCCCTGGTGCAGATAATCTGCATACAAATGTAAGGAGGGGAAAGAGGCTTACTGGCAGTCACAGCTGCTGCCCCTCCCTTTGCTTTTTGCTGTTTGCCGCCACTGCCATGAACTGCTGCCCTCTACCATGGGACACTCTGCTTTAGAGCCAGCCGAGTATGACTGAAACCTCCATTAACTGTTAGCTAAATAAACCTTTTCTTCCTTAATTTTAAGTGTCTGGTATTTTATCCCAGGAACAAGAGAAAAGTAACTGAAACAAAAAGGACTTCAGAAAATGGAACAATATCCCTTGCTCTTGGTAGTAAGAATCAAAATAGTGAAAATGGCCATACTCCCAAATGATTATACAAATTTAATGCAATTGCAATCAAAGTATCATTAGTATATTTCACAGAACTAGAGAAAAATTGCTTAATATTCATTCGGAACCAGGAAAGACTTAGAGTAGAGGAATCAATTCTAGACAGCAAAGGCAGCACAGGAGCATCACAATCCCTGACTTGGAATTATACCGCAAAGTTTCTGTGACAAAAACAGCATGGTACTCACAAGAAAACCGACCTGAATATCAGTGGAACAGATTGGAAAATGCAGAAACACCTCCAAACACACTCTGCTACCCTATGCTTGACAGAGGCCAAACCTATGCACTGGAAGAAACATAGTCTTTTTGATAAACAGAGAAGGAAAAACTGGATTTCCACATAGTGAAGACTAAAACTAGACAAATGCTGATAACAGTGAATTGTGAGTAACTTCAGACCTCCAAATGACTAGTAGCTTGTATTAAAACTCCATAAAGAAAAAATGTGCAGCATTCTGGTTCTTATCAAAATTGAAGTAAAAGGGACCAATTGTATCATCCTCCCTCAAATAGCGAAAAAAGAACAAAAATGTAGAAAAACAGTTTTAAGACCTTTGCCATCAGAAAATGAAGGACAGCTGTCCTTGAGAGGCAAGTAACAGACAAGGCAAGTCCTAAAATGGCCTGAGCTTACTATCTTGTATTTCCAAGCCACGCCGTGGGGGAAGGGGGAAGGGAACCAGCTCCATACCAGAGCTGAGGAGAGTACAGCAGCTAGAACCGTGCACCAGAGCGTAAGTGGAAAAGGGCTCCAGACCCCTGCAGGGCACCCTTAGGGGTTTCCGCTGATTACTGGCCAGCACTGGTCCTTGAAAACATATACAAGGCCAAGGCTCTAAAAACTTCACCCCAAAGAATTAGAGGTGATGCTGCTCAGTTCTCAGATGGGAACAGGAGTAAACCAGTTGCAACAGGTAGACTGGGAAGCTCATGAATGTACAGGTAGAGAAAACAGTAGTATTGAGATAATTCATCCTGGACCTATGCTCTGGTTCCACCTAATAAATGCTAGAAGTAAAAACATCAACAATCTATAAAGAACTCAAAATTCAGTTAAAAAAATAAAAACAGCATCCTAACTGAACAGGGAAAAAAGCATCTGAACAGATACTTCAAAAAAAAAAAACCAGTAAAACAGAGACAAATGATCACACAAAAGGACACTCAGTGTTTCCTGTTGTTAGGAAAGTGCAAATACACCAGATCACAATAAAATCACACTGCATACTCATGAGAAAGGCTCGAATTTAAGACTGACCTGCCTGTACCAGTTGTTAGTGACAGAAGAACTTGAACTATTACACATTACTGAGGAATGTAAAATAGGGCCACTACTTGGAAACAATTTGTGGCTTCACAAAAGTTAAACGGGCATCTAATACGATCCATTCACTCCCAAAATATTTACCCAAGAGAAAGCATATGTCCATATAAAGACATACAGGCATGTTCTTGAAAGCTTTACTTGCTGCAGATAAAAGAAGGAAACATGAAAACGTCTGTCATTAAATGTATACACTGTGGTACGTTCTTTCAATGGAATGTGCTACAACATAAAGGAATGACTCCGATACATGTTATAGCGCAAGAGAGTGTAAAAATGCCCTACGTACTTCAACCAGAATACCCCCAAAAGTGTGCAGACCTTCTGAGGGTGTTTACCGTAGCAATAAAAAAGGTCAGTGGTTTCCTGGGCACAGGGCTGAAGAGAGGACAAGGAAAAGACAGGGATTATACAAAGGACAGAAGGAGACTTTAGGAATGGATATATTCATTATCTTAATTTTGGTGATGATTTCATAGATATTTGCAAATGTCAAAACTTTCTAGGGCTAATGAGATAGCTCAGTGGACTAAGTGCCTCCTTAGGCAAGCGCAGAGACTGGGGTTCAATCTCTGGCACATGCCACACCAGTCTAACGCCCAGGTGCACCGAGCAGGGCACTGAGACTGGGCGTGATGGTGCACACCTGCAATCCCAGCACTGGAGAGGCTGGAAACAGAAAGATCACTTTGAGTCTGAGCTGCGTAGTGAAACCCTGTACCAAATGCATAAATTTTAAAAACTTTCTAATTATACATATTAAATATGTATAGTTGATTATCCTTTTCAATAAAGCTATTTGAAAAAAAGATAATCATTCAAAAGCAAAATGCATGCTTTTCTTTTATATAATGAAATTCATATTTCATAACATTTTTTCTAAAATGAGAAATATTTTTAGGAAAGAAATTGTAATTGTTTGAGCCAACAAAAGACAGTTTAGAAATTATTTAATGTGTCATCCCCCTTTATCTTTCAAAGGAAAACACTAGCCCCAGAAAGGATGTTTATCCAAGGTCTCGTGGATGGCAATAGCTAAGAAAGGACTGTGGCAGGACTCTTGCTTAGATCCATGATTCTTTGACTATTTCAAACCTGATGAATAAAATGTTCCTTGCAAATACACAAGCCTACATATAAATTGTGGCTACTCCTACAACTCACACTAAGCTTCATTTGTTATGTATGTTTGTAAACATAAAATTTTTAAATGTATTGTATATTTGGAAATATACACATTTCATGATTTACTTGCAAACTGTTTATTCAGTGACGTCTAGTTTTGAAGTGAAATATATGAGATTTTGTACAAGAATGAGGTTAGCATGCCTCTCTGGTAACCAGAAACACATAAGCGAGGTCTCATGATATTTTAGTATATTTCCTACAACAGCATGTGTGAAAAACCACAGACTACATCTTTGTGTTAGTTACATTACTGGTTTTATGTAGTTTGTGTGTTGAAAATAGAATGTAGGTTATTTACAGCTATGGATAATTGTATTACAAGTTATCTGGTGTCAGATAGGAATAGTTATCAAAATTGCAAATAATCCTAGAAAAATAAATCTAAACAATTCCTCACAGAAATATAATAACAGGATTTTCTCTAAAATGGTAATCCTTTGGAAGGTTAATGTTTTGTTATTCATTACAGGAAGGTGTTAGATACTTTCAGACCTCTCTTTTAAATAATAAACAAGAAGGCTTATGCTCCCGACTGCAATAATTATTACAAACTACACACTGTATTGTACTGCTCAGTTCTGTGTCTGTCTCTTATTTATTGAATAATAAAACAAAGTGAGAAACAAAACCAAGGCATCTCTCCCCACAGTCATTTCTCCCCATTTTCTCAGTGTTCTGTAACATACACTCTGACAGAGCAACAGGAAGACTAACTTGGCAAACATATTTACAACTTCAAGGCATGTCAGCATTTATTAATAAGGTATCCTGCAGCATTCCCCATGTGTGTTTTGCTAGATAAAACTGAAGTATCTACAATAAAGCTTCTGCTCTTCCCTTAGGTGGAAATTCTCCTTCCATCATTTGTTTAATCCCAGTCTTCTCCTTGTCTTCTTCCTGCCCTGCGCCCAGGCAACCATCGATCTCCTTTCAATTTCTGTGGTTTTAGGTGCGTTTTATAGAATGTAATGTAAATGTCATCACAAGATATGCACACTTTTTAGGGGCTAGTCTGGCTGCTGTCACTCTGTGTACTTCTAGATCCATTTATGTTAGTGCATTAAAGGACAGCAACCTTAGGCTGTTAAGCTTTGGTCTCTCGATGCATTTCCAGCAGTCAGTGTTCATGAGGGGACCAGGGCACAACTGTCCACCTGGTAAATATCTCAGCCTCAGATCTTCCTAACACTGGACTTACTTAGCACAGTATTTTTTAACGTTATCCTGCCCTAGTTCTGAGACCCTTAGAGGGAGGTCAGTCATTTCCCCAGCTTGGACAGGTGACTAATCCTGCCCACTTCTGCACACTGTAGACAACTATCAACCAAATCTGAGGGCTGAGACCAGCTGGCCAGGGCCAGCCCGCAACCCCCACAACACAGTGAAATTATTGACACCTACTAACCTTAATTGTTTGCTTGCCTCACCCTTTCAGCCCTGCAGAAGCTAGAGTAAAGAGGCCTGTCTAAAGTTCTCTCCTGTCTCACTTGGGCCTGGGGCTGGGTTCCCCCCAAGTGACCCTGTGTGACATGGGATGCTGTCCTTAGGACCCAGGAGTAATGAAACTGTGAAACTCTATTTGTTTTCTCTCAAAATATCTGCTCTGATCTCACCATACCTCATTAAAAATAATATGATTAAAATTGAAGGAAAGAAGGAAGGAAGGAAGGAAGGAAGGAAGGAAGGAAGGAAGGAAGGAAGGAAGGAAGGAAGGAAGGAGAGTGGAGGAGATAGAAGAGGAGAGAAGAG
>NW_004524662.1:356547-360195 GCF_000260255.1 Octodon degus | reverse complement strand
GAGGAGAGGAGAGGAGGAACCATATCAATTGACTTACAAATAGTTGGAGTGTATTTTATTACTAAAAATCAACTTAAATCATGTTTACATGGTATGTAAGCTCTTTCCTTCTTAAGAGATGAGAAATAAAAATGCAGAAATAGTTTAAAACTATGGTAAGTTATGACTACCATTCATTGAGCTCTAAATGAGTTAGGCCAGGTGTCTGTATCCTGTCACATTATTTCATACATTCCTCTAAAAGCTATGGTAAAACTACCACTGCGGCCATATTCATTAAAGGATTTTGAGGCATGGAGAGACTTAAAATTTGTCTAAAATCACAGAGCTTGAAAGTGGTGGGTTTAGAATTATTCAAAGGCCACCTATACCTGTTAGCATGCAGAAATCCCTGTTTCTAAAAGCCCTGTGTTGCCTACTGCTAGAATACTTCACCTTCAGAGGACCTCCCTATTAGCTCCTCCCTAACCCTAGGACAGGACACAGGGACACTGTCACTTCATCACGGTGCCCAACCCAACCCAAGATCCTGCACTGTTCAGAGTACTGACAAATGCCAACTGCTACTGGCTGGGCTCAAAGGCTGTCTTTCCAAAATGTCTTATGTAGAGTTTCCTCATCCACCTTCTTAATTTAAAAAAAATCATTTATTTATTTATTTATTTATTTATTTATTTATTTATTTATTTGGTACAGGGTCTTACTACGTAGCTCAGATTCATTGTGATCCTCATGTCTAGGCCTGTCCAGCCCCAGGATTACTGGTGTGCACCACCATGACTGGTTTCTGTGTCTAGCAGGGGACTTCTGAGGTTCCAGGTCTGGCACAGCTTGTGGTACTGGGGATCAAACCTTGGTCCATGCGCTTGCTAGGCAGGCACTTAGACCACCAAGCTATCTCCCCAGCCCAACTCACTTAATTTTAAAGAATAATTTTTTCTTCAGTGTTTTAAATGACTAATACTGAGTACCTTATGTTGAGTAAAATTAAAAGTTCATCATTTTCCTTCTCACCTTTAAAACACAGGTTCCAAAAATAAAAAAAAATAGACAATTGGTATAATTTTAAAAAGTTTTCAATGGGAAGATTAATGAGAACACTAAAGTGTTATGACCCTAGTACTTATGTCCTGAGTCCAGTATTCCTCAAAAGGATATGACAACATTCAAAGTTGTAAGAAAATGTTAGAAGGTGACATCTCAAAGTTTAAATATTTTGTCTCTTTTAAACTATTGACTAAGAATGGAAGAGACTTCATAGAAAAGCTATATAACAAACTCTGGAAAGCAGCTCTTCGGCTTCTGTTCCTTTTTTGTGTGCTGATTTCTCCTTGGAAGCACTGGTAATTATGAGCCAAGATAACATTGTGCTTGTTTTCAATCATTATAACTATTAATTTATAGTTAAATTAATTTTTACCTTTTAGCAAAAGCTTCTTTCTATGATATATTGGAGCTCTGGATCTCTGTGACACAAAAGCCTAAAGCCTGTCCTGGGACACATTATGTACATCTTCTCCTGGAAGAAAGCTCAGCTTCAAATTAAAGTTCAGCACAACCACTTTTTTGATTAATCTGGAAGGCTAACGCTATGTCAGCACAATGAGAAACCTCCTTTGTCATTTCTCAGATATCAGGGCTCTAAATGTCACAGAATTAATAAAGATTTTAGCAGCTAAGACATTAGCATCAACATGACCTTCATATTAGAACAACATATTTATTTTGCTCATTTTTTGGCTGTGCAAGTTAACAATGAAAGACTCAACAATTAAATGAATTTTAAATTACTCAGCGTCATTGACTTGAGGCTTACATTCAACATATTTATTTTATGCATTTGATGTGACAACTACGTCTGTTTTCTAAGGGTCAGGTAAAAATCTTCTTCCCAAATATTTATTTTAACACTTCCTCACAGAGACTGTCACTCTTCGCCTTCGTTTCAGTTGCTCTTGAGGAAAACTATCCCTAATTTTCGGGGGAAAATCTTCTTGCCTTTAGTGTACAATTCTCTCAATATCTTCAGTAACACCATTTTCTCCTTCTGATTCGGTTTCCATTGTGCTGGAAAAATGAAAGCTTGACTCTGAGAGCTCATTTCTCTCCAGATTGGCTGTTGAAACCCCTTTCCATTAAATCTTTTCCTTATTTGGCCCTGAAGGGGGTCAGTATCTCCTGATGGATCCTCAAACGCTGGTCAATCCAGAAAGAATAGAACAATTGTCTAGTATAGGACATAACTTTATTTGAGGCACACTAGCTTTATTGCTTGTATTTTTTGTGACTGCAGAGAAAACAGAGATTTTAGAACAAGAAACATTGAGAAGAATATAAAATATCTATAAAATAATTTTGAAGAAATAGAAGTAATCTAAAAAACTAGTAATGTGGAATTAAAATGAATAAACAGATAAAGATAAACTTACAGAACATAGGATTGCATATATTTCCATTGGACTCTGCTTCTAATATAATTGGACCCTTCTAATATAATGGATACTAAGGCTTTGGTTCCACATAACAGAATATAAACAGAATTTTGTATCCATCACCTCCAAAATTTTTATTAAAGTGATAGTGAAGAAACACACAAAAAATAGCCTCCTAATAGCATTGAAAAGGTAGAGAACCATCAACAGACCAAGTATTTGTTAAAATCTAGAAGATAGCAAATAGAGGACATTAAACTGTCAAGTAAAATAAGAATGAAAAGGGAAATTTCCCAGCCCTGCAGATGCATGTCTTCAAATTGACATAGGTGAAAGCTAAGAAGAATCAATGACAAAGGCCAATCCAGGAACAAAGATATAAGAAGATATTGTAGGAGCTCTAAGAAGAGCCCTTGGGAAAAAATACAGAATTCTCTATGTCTGACTCATTAAATTTTCATTGTTGCTAGACTGTTTCTTGCTTAGCGAAGCAGAGTCATGCATTAAAAATATTAATTAATGGACTAGTTCCTTGAAAATTACACTAGACTCATATAAGCATCCCATATTTTAATAAGTTCATGATAAATACGCAACCCACTTTACTTCAAGTAAAATTGCCAATTTGAAATGATGTTAAATTTCATAGCTCAGATAAAAGTGAGAGTGACCTCTTGAGTCGCCATTAAAGCTAGCAAAAATAAGAATTAGCAGAGTTAGATCATTTAAAATATATGAAGAGAAAACCAACCAGAAAAATAGCACAAAAAGACCTTCAAAGGAGAATCATTTGAAAATGAAAAGACATTTAAAAAGCCCTTGCAGATAGTTTTGAAATATTTTTGTGAAAGTTATTATTTTTATAATTTCCCTGCAGTGTTGAAATATGAACTGGAAAAACATTACATCATGATATCACTTGCTCTAAATCAGAAAACACTAAGAAAAACTACCCATGTTAAGTGTAACCATTCAATGGATATTCTTGGTGTTAATTTTGGTAGAAAATTACATTAAAAAGGAGAAATCTTAGAAAAATGTAGAAAACAAACAGAAAGTTTCTTGTGTACACAAAGGAACCAAGAACATAACAACAATAACGAATTTGTGAGATTCTTTCTCAAAATATGAATAAATGAACAAACAATTTTTATTTTTTTAGGAGAGTAACAATGGTTAGTACATTGTGTATTGTTACTGCCAAAGTAGTTTCTCA
>NW_004524662.1:308269-350372 GCF_000260255.1 Octodon degus | reverse complement strand
GGGTTCTGAGGTTGCGTTTTGTTCCTTCTCGTCATTTTGTGTAGCACTGTCTTCTGACCTTTGTTGTAGATCTTTGCTGTAGTTATAACCTTCGCAGGTACTGAAGTTCAGGTGCAGCTCTACAAAGTTTGAACTTATCCAGCTGCATCTGGCTTGGGTCTCGCTGCTGTGCTCAATCCTTCCCGCTGATGCCCTTAAGGGTGAATCTGTTGTGCCCCTGTGGCGAGATGTTCTGCTCCTGGACTAGCTGGTTGGATCTATCCTCTACACTCTCCCCTGCAGGGATTGCAGCTGCAGGATTACACCTCAGGCGTGTATGCAAGGCCTGAGCTGTGCCTGGAGGGGGCAAGGTGAAGTAGGAGGAAAAGGAAGCTCTCTGCACACACTCACAGGACCTGGGTTAGGACTGGGTCTGGGGGCTCCGGAACTGGGCAAAAATTCCTACTCGGCGGGCGGGGTGGGGGACGCACTGTGGAGTGGTGGGGGGCGGCCCAAGGGGCTGGAAGAGGGTCCAGCCCACTCTGTGCCTGGGCTGGGACTGGTCCCGCTGGCACAGGGTAGCAGGAAGCTCTCTGCACACTCACCGGACCTGGGCTAGGACTGAACAAACAATTTTTAAAGGGCAGGTACTTAGCAATCTCCAGTGTCAAAAACAAAAACATAAACAAGAATTTCATGTATAGTTAAACTATGACTCAAATATGGAAATAAAATAACGACATGCAAAACGCAAAATTTATCTTTCAGGTGTTATTAAAAATTTTTCTACTAATATTCTTAATGGGAATGAAAGTAAGGTAGGGATGAAAGAAAAAAAGAAGGAAGAGAAGGAGTCAATGACAAAGAAAGGAAAGCAGGAAGAGATTTCTGTTTGGATAATGTGACTAAGAATTACAACCAAATCAAATTGCCCTCTTGGAAAAAAAAATTGCACACAAAACCTTGTTAAAATACTGTACATACTTAAAACCTTCTCAGAAGTATTAAAGATGAAAGAACACAGGCAATGTTTATGGAAATTTTGGCTTAGAATTTTCAAAGACTAAAGTCATCAATATTCAGAATTAAGGATATCAATAACTTATAACCATCAACGTGTTTTATTTTTTAATTAATTTATTTTTTTGTATTTTAGGGAAGGGTCTACAGGGCTTTCAGGGTCTAAGACATTTTAGATACATTTTAGAAATTGAAAATGTTGATCTGCACCCAAAGGAATCATTAAGTTAGAGGGACATATATCAAGTATTCTCAGATTTGTATTCTCCAAGAGAATAAAATTATCCAGTTACATTAGATTTCGCTAAGGCAATGATTCATTTTAGAATTTCTAGGATGAACACTAAGAGGATAAGACCATAACACTTCTGTAACATTAATTTCTATGTCAGTTGGACTGGAAAAAGAAATGCCTGGTGGATTAATAAAGCACATATTGAAAAAGATTTTTATTGAAAAAGACCTCAATTGTAAGTGGCATCAGCCAATGGGCTTATGGCCTGAATAGAATAGAAGAGGAGAAAGAAACGTGATCATTTCTGGGGAGTTCTAATCTGCTTCAGCAAGTGTGTGTTTTGCTGTAATCATGTTTGGACATCAGATTTTTTTTTAATGTATTTAGTACAGGGTCTACAGGGTCTCACTACACAGATCAGACTCAGTGATCCTCCTGCTTTCAGCCTCGCGAGTGCTAGAATTACAGGTGTGCGCCACCACGCCCAGTCTCAATCTGGGGCAGAGGCCAGCGTGGCAGGCCAGAGATTGAACCCCCCAGCCTAAGCAGGTGCTTTAATCTGTTGAGCTGTCTGGCTGGCCCAGCCCTCAGCCCTTCTTTAGCCCTTCTAGTCAGACTCAAACCAAGGCTCTCCAATCCTTGGACTGGTGCCACACCTTGATTCCTCTTGTCCTAAGGCATCAAACTTCTTGGGCTACTTGATACTCTGGCTTTCCAGCAGAGAGAGTTACTATGGATTCTCCCCACTCTGGTCCTCAAAGCTAACTGTTGTGGTTTGGGGTTTTTGCAAGGCAAAAAAATATAGTACAGGACATGTTTTATATTATTTTATAATGAATAACCTAAGAATCATGTGCAAGTGCAGGAAATCTACCCACACACTAAATAATATATAAACCAGCTGGAGGCCTGAATCCTAATATCCTGCATAAGTCTAGCTGAAAACCTAGAACTCATAACAATGCCTCCCACAAGTCCAACTGGAGGCCTAGAGCGCACAACAAAGTCTCATGCAGGCCTGCTTCTACGATCTGTGCTGGAAGGGCCCAAAGGTCATGGTGAAAGCTGGGAAGTCTATATCAGTTGGATGAGGGATCTGCACTAGCAGGCTAAGGGATCTAAACTGGAGCTAGGAAGCAATGCTCAAGGTAACACCAGAGCTCCCCCAAAAGTGCCACAGCCATCCTCAGCAGCAGTGAGGTCCCAAGCTCCTGAAAAAATGAGGAAAGTTGAGTTCCCATCAGGAAAGCCAGTGTAACAAGCTTCTCTGTGAGACTGAGCAGTACACCATCTTCCCCTCCAGAGCCAGGATGCGATGCACCAGATGAGGACCAGAGCTCCTCCAAAGTTCATCAGGAAAGCCAGCACGACAAGGTCCTCCAGCAGAGCAGCCCATGAGAACTAGCAGCTTCCAACAGCTCCAACAGCTTCTCCAAACAACATCCCTAAAAGCGTTTTGACAGCTTTTCCTGTTCTGCCTTTATGCTCCTGGCAACAAACAATCCTCGGGAGCAGCTCCTGCACCCAGCACCACACTAGTTTAATTCAGCTGGATGTAATAAGTTGACCACCATTAGAAATCACCACACTAACCTAACAAATCCCCTCAAAAAATCATATGAGAAGACCCCAACCAATACAATCTCCAGCTAAAAGATAAGAGAATGCTTAAAAATTAGTTAAAAGTCAAGAACATGAGAAGCTGTAAGTCAATAGGACTGGAGGATACTCACTATCACAGGTTCTCTGTTAAGAATCTGTCACCTCTGTGGTCTCCAGTATGATAGTTGAGACCAAGTCAATTCGATGAGGAAACAGGTATCTGTGATGCTTTCTTTTAAATCATTAAAAGAATCTTTGTCTACTTTACATGCTACAGCTAAAATAATAATATTAGGCATGTTCCAGCTATTCTTCAATCGTTTCAACAAAGGTAGTCATTTCTTATATTGAAAAATAATATCAGGGCCAGAGACTTCCTTGAAATACTTGGGAATGTTTCTCCTGATTCTAAGCCCTCAAGGAGGAAGACAGAAGCCATAATCTAGTTTCATCAATAAATCAGGCTATTCCTGCAGAAATTAAAGATTTAGTGATGGAACAACATGCAGAGGTAACATAAAAAAAGATTCTCACAAGAGTGTTTTATTGCATCTACTGAAAAATCAAGGAAGTTAGTGAGAAAAAGCTATCAAGGATACTGGTTACTAATGTCACAGAGGACTTTATACTGGAGTCTGTGACCTCCCTGAAATCTACCTCTGCAGAATCAGAATGCTTTTATTATTGCTTGTATTTAATACTTTCGTTTTGACATCCCCCACCAGACTGGTCATACTATAAAGGAATAGATCAAAATGGGTACCTCTGATGCTTTCTTTCTGTCATATTTATTGCAGATTTTTCTTCATGGTTAAGATAAAAGATTTCCATTAATCTTTCATCATCAATTTATGTTTGCTATGAGGTACTTGCTTTTTCCATTAAAATTTCTTTGAAATTTGCTGTCTCCTCTTTATGTGTATCAATACCTTGCAATTGCAGCTCCATTTTCACTAGATGAGATAACCTTTAAATTCTCTCTCTCTCTCTCTCTCTCTCTCTCTCTCTCTCTCTCTCTCTGTGTGTGTGTGTCTCTGCCTTTCTCCTTCTGAAAGCAAATAAAAGCAAACTAGAAGTTACTGAGGAATGATAAAATACCTTTTTCATCTTGCAGATTGTCAGCTGAATTTACTGTGGATAAATTGTATTGGAAAGTCTTTAATAAGAAAAAATGTTTTCTGTAAAATTCTGTTGTTTCTATTTTTTATTTTTATTCTCTTCAAGATAAAAGAATGGAAGAATATTTTTTAAAACCCACTTCTTTTTAATGAACTAGTTTCTTAGAACTATTGGCAAAGCAGCATCCACATTGTTAGATTTAGTTATAGTTTTAGCTCATGCTTGTCAAATAACAACCTCTTTTATGAAGTGATAGATGTGTGAAATTTGACATGATTTTGGAAAAACAACTATGTTTTTAATAGTTGAGATCCCAAGTAATGGATCAAGTCATATTATTATTTATAGATAAAATCTCAATTACTAATCTGGAACTATTCAGATACAAACAGTATTTACTCTTTTGTCTGGCATCTATGTATTCTTAGAAAACGTGGCCCAGCTGAAAATGGTTTGCTTACGACCATTCAAACTTCAAATTACGAAGAACAGTGACTAACATGGTCTACTACTATAAGATTTTCTTCAGCACAGTGCTCTTAAAAGCTTATTTTTAAAAGCTAACAGCTTGAGTCCAGATGGAAATTTTGCAGAAAACATTAAAACTCTTTCAACGATTAACTTCCCCAAGATATAAATATTTACATTTCTGTTTTCAAAAGTATTAGAAACTCTTCTCGCAAAGCTTTAGAATGTAAATTTTTGTAAGTGCAAAAGGAATATTCTTTATAATTTTAACATTAAAAGAAGTATTTTTCTTTTTGCCTTCAAAGTTCTTAGATACCCTTTCAACTACCAGCATTAAAAAGAATATCAGATAGATATGGAAAAATCATTTAACAAATTAAACACCTTTCATGATAAAAACTAATAACTCAGTTAACTAGGCATAGAAGGGATGTAACAGAATGTGATATTTATTGTGTATGACAAAATTGCAGCTAACATCATATTCAATAGTAAATCATCAAACCTTTCCTTTCACATCACAAACAAGACAAGATTTTCCACCCTCTTCTACTTGTACTCAACATCATGCTAGAAGTCCTACACAGAACAATGAGGCAAGAAAAAATAAATGAAAGACATCCAAAAGTAGAAAGGAAGAAATTATATTGTCCAATTGCAAAGATTAATGCATACAAAAACCTTAGATTCCACAAAATACTGTAATATGAGTAAACAAACTCTGTAAAGTTGTAGGTTATAAAACCAATATATAAAATTAAGCAGCATTTATATCTACCAATAAGTCACTATATATAAGAAATATTAAGGAAATAATCCCATTTGCAATGCCATCAAAAGCTAAAATACTTAGAGGTTAATTTAACAAAAAAAGTGAAAGTTCATGAGTTAATGTAATGATATTCTATGTTCATGACTGGAAGAATCGATGTTTAAATATCCATACCTTCTACAATGCCCTGCAGATCTAATCCAATCCCTATCAACATTCCAATGACATTTTTCACAGAAATAGAAAAAACCCTAAATGATATGGTTACAAAAGACTTTCAATAGTCAAAGCAATCTTGACGATGAAAGCAAAACGAAAAATCTCATGCTCGCCAGTCACAAAATGCATCACAAAACTATGACACTTAAAGCGGCACAGTACTGTCAAAAGAAAAAAAAACACATAGATCATTAAAACTTGACAGAGATCAAATAAATATGATTGTTTTTGACAAAGATGCTAAAAGCTCACAATGAGAAAAAGTCTTTTCAATGTAATAAATTGATTAGAGTGGTGCAGAGTAATTTGGATCATATAGAAAAATCAAATCAAAATGTATTAAAGATGTACAGACCTTAAACTATCATATTATTAGAATAAATTATAGAGGAAACTTTCACAACATTAGTCTCAGAAATAAGTCTTTGGAGATAACTCCAAATACACAAGCAACAAAATCAAAAGTAGACAAATAAAATAAAATTATGTCAAACTAAAACCATCCCACATTGAAGGAGACAACACAATGCAAATACAATTCACAGGATAAGATAGGAAAAAATACACGTGGTAAAAGACAAGTATGCAAAACATATAGAAAATTGAAAACAAATCAATAGCAAAAGTAGTAATGATCAAATTAAAAATAAACAAAGGACCTGAGTAAACATTTTTCCAAAGAAAAGACGCAAATGGCCAACGGGAATGTAAAATGTTGTTCTCTGTCACTAATCAGGAAAATGCAGATCAAAACCATAATGAAAGTCTCAGTTGCAGCTCAACAATAAAGTGCTTTCCTACCATCCACGGGACTCTGGCTGAATTCACTACCAAACACTGCAAGAAAATTTGCAAGTACACACACAAAGATATCACCTCATATCTTTTAAAAAGGTGTCTTTCAAAAAGATGAGAAATAAGTGAGGGCAAAATATTGAGAAAACACTGTATAATACTGGTGGGACCATAAATTAGTATAGCTATTGTGATGGATCCTCAAAAACCCAAAAAATAGAGTTATCAATATCACATCTGGACCTATATGCAAAAGAAATTAAATCAGTATTTCTGACATATTTGTGTGCTTATCTTGACTGTAGCACCACTCACAATTTCCAAGATATGGAATCAGTCTAAATGATTAACAATAGACTAACGAATAAAGAAAAAGGTTATATATGTACAATGGCATATTATTTAGTCTTAAAAAAGAAGGAACTCCTGTCATTTATAATAACCTGCATAAATTTAGAGGACATTCTGCTACATGAAATAAGCCAGGAATAAAGGGACACATACTACCTGGTCTCACTTTTAGGTAGAATCTCAAAAACTTAAACTCAAATAAAGATAAGGGTAGTGCAGTAGTTTCTAGAAGCCAGAAAGCAAGAAAAAAATAGGGAGATGTTGGCCAAAGGATACAAAATTTTAGCTGATCAGAACAAAAATTGGAGGGATCTAGTCTACTTCATGAGGACTATAGATAATAATAATATATTACCTATTTCAAGTTGCAAAAGAATAGACTTGAAATGTTTTTCAACTAAAATACTAAGTACACAAGATGATAAGTAGCTTACCTCAGTCATTACACTATGTAGACATTCATCAAAACACATTTTACCACGAATATGTATATAATAGATACACAAGCACACATAACTATGATTTGGTTTTTTCCAATAATTTTATTGAGAAACAAATAGTAATGAGGCAGTTACAAATTCCATTAGTAGGACAGTTTCAATAAATAATACATTGCACATTGTTGTCTTAGTGGTTATTCATTGTACAAGATGCAAACATGATATCCTGTTTACAAACACTATTAGAACAAATCCTTCTATTCATTGAATTAAGAGAATATAGCTGTATATCAATCCTTAACTATTTTGAATATACAGACACAAAATGGTCCTTCATTCATAGCCCCTTTTTTGTTTTAATTTTGTCAGAGAAGCGTTTTCCATTGTCATTTAAATATTATAGGTGCATGAATTCAGCAAAATATTTCAATATAGTCCAGTAGTCCATAATAGTAGTGGGTTTTCCATAAGACTGGCAATGTCAGTTGTTGACTTGAGCCTTTCACAGCTCAGCATATTAATGTAGCTTTACCTTTTATACTTTGTTTCTATACTTTTCTGCTGGATGGTTAAGACCAAGATAAAGCAAGACCTCTATAACCAGAAATGTAGCTTTTGTATCGGATAAGGTCAATCAAATCCCCTCAGGATTTACCCTGAAACCCTGTACCACAGTTTGTAGATCCTTAGTCAGTGTCAGCCATATGGATGAGTCACGGCCATTGCTTGACCAATTTGCTCTCTATGAAAGCCTGAGAGAATGTTTTCTCTCCATGTGACTCTCCTTAGATACACTCTACATCATCAATCACTTTCCTCTGTGGCACCATAATCTCCTTGATCAGAAAATTTGGGACACAACTGAGTTACATGATGTTACAGTACAGGTTCTCCCATGTCTTGAGTGTTCACTAATATAACTATGATTTGTCATTTTAAAATAAAATAATAAAAAGTAGTTAAATATTTCAACTTGTAACAAAATTCTTCTGTGCATGAAAAAATGTTCATATATTTGACATTTCACTTATTTTTATACCATCATAGAAACCAAGTTTTCTTTCTTTATTTTTCTTTTCTTTTGTTTTTTTTTTTGAGGCAGGTATATACAATCAATGCAATCTTTATTAAGTACAATAGACCAAAAAGTACCTATCTCTAAGCAATAGATTTTTGCTTATGAAAATGGATCCATGAAAGCACTCAGGTGATGAGAACTCTTACTGCACAAACTTCTGCCCTGGGCTGCAGTGATTGTAGAAGGAGGTAGAGGGAAGTGGAAATGTAAACAGATCTAGGAAGTCTTTTTTATTATTAATTTTATTGAGAAACAAATAGCAATGAGACAGTTTCAAAACAGTTTACTAGGACAGTTCCAATAATTAATTCATTGCATATTGTAGTCTTCATAGTAGTTATTCAGAGTACAAGGTGCAGATATTGTTTGGATAGGAAGTCTTGCGGAGTTGGGAATGCAAGAAAACCAAGACACCTAGAATTTGCAGGACATGAAAGGAGGGAAGAAAGAAGTAGAGCTTTAGAAATCTTTAGACTGAGCCAGTTGAATCTGTGACTGAGGGAACTACTCAGTTTAGAAAAGCTTCTGGCATGAGTAGTCAGAACAGTCTCCTAAGCCAGAGCTAGAATAGAGTGTGTTCAGTGAAAACATCTTATATTACTCAAAGCACTGAGCTAAATCTTCAGAAGTGTATTGCCTTATAGCAGGGTTATATTAGCCACACATTGAAAGCCTAACACAATTGAAGGCAAATCTGAGCCATTCCAGTGGATATAAAGTAATTTTCCTTCCCACCAAAAGAAAATACAATGTTAGAAGGAAAACAAAATCCAGCAACGACTTACAATTCAAGTAAGTGTGACTGTGCAGCCAAAACTTGCCAGGTAAGTAAAAGACAGGAAACGACGGCTTGCAGTGGTGAAAAGCCAATGATATATGTATTGTTTTTTTCTTTTTTGACAAAAGAGGCAAGTGTATGAGTTGGTTTGTCTAAACTAAAACCTCTGTATCCAGATATAATTGCACTCAGCACTCTGCAGTAAATACACATGTTTGGATAGCAGGGTGAGCATTCATCTCTAAAAGTTTTGCCTTCGCTGGATACTAACAGGAGTATCAGTCAATAGTCTCAATGTCAGATGATGCTGAAACTACTAATGGGTAAGAATATTTAAAATACTTTATATTTTAGGAAAGGAAAGAAAACATAAACATCCTCTTCAGAAAGATATGGAAGACAAAAAAGACTCAAATCAAACTTTTAGGGATTAAAATATATGCTATTAGAAATGTAAAATACACTGAATGGGATTAACATCATAATAGACAATAAAAAGAAAAAAATAGTGATTTAAAGACAACCATAGAAATTACACAAAATAAAATATGAAAGAAGGGAGAAAAACCTAAACTTGAACACAAAACAAACAGAAATTCACTGATCTGTGAATTTGCCACACTAATGCACATTCTAACAAATATGTAACTTGAATACAAAAAGAGGGTCAGTGAACAGAAAAAAATTAACAAACAATTGCCGGTTCTGCTGATAACCCACTACTACTATGGACTATTGCACTATATTGGGTTATTTTGTTGAATTCAAGTAGCTACAATCTTTAGACTGGTTTCAAGTATGAAAAGGTCCTTTGAAGACTTCAAATACTGCTTCTTTAATTGCAGTGGAACATCCATCTCTGGCAAAACAAAACAGAAAAGGGTGATATTTCAGGAGCCAAGAAACTAGGAAATCAGTCAAATATACAAAAATGGGACTTGGCCCAGTGCTTAAAGCAAACAAGCTACCTCACTCCTGAGATGAACATCCTGTGTGGTAAAAGTTTGCTATCAGTTGCTAGGCAACCTAGTATTATGTGTTACTAACTTCACAAAAGTGTAAATAAAGGACAGTTTTGTTGTGAATAAAAAAGGGGGGAAGGAAATGTGTGTGTGTGTGTGTGTGTGTGTGTGTGTGTGTACAAGAGTTAAGTTAGGATAGATATACAGCTACTTTCTCTTAGTTCATTAAGAATAAAAGTTTGTACTAATATTATTTAGATAAGATATCATGTCTGCATCTTATCTTCTGAATTACTACTATGAAGACAACAATATGCAGTGTATTAATTATTGTAAACATCCTACTACTCTGTATTGAAACTGTTTCATCACTTTTCTATCTTTTTTCTCATTAAAATGAATAAAAATTTTAAAAGTTAATAAACAACTGCTCTCAAATCTTTGAAATTTGACCAAAAAAACACAAATTCACAAATCTGCCCTTGATAAATATAATCAAAAGAATAAAAAATGTTGAGACATATCTTAACTACATTGATAACTGCTGTTGATAGAATCCTAAAAACAATCATTATGTACAGCAGAAAAATATTAATGGAAAAATAAAGTTTGGCATAAAAAAAACTGCCATTATCAGAATATTTAGAAAATGTGTGGAGTTAATAAGAGACAAAACTTAAATTGATATTTGTCTAATAAATTGTTATAACTTAAAGCTTCATTTCCATCATGTCCTACCATTTTACTTTATTGTACTTTTGCTGCCCTTTCAAGAAAACATACTGAGCCTGAACAGCTTTAGCACATTGTTCTCTCATTCTTTCGCCCTGAAAGATTACATCACTAAAAGGTCCAGATGTTATCCTACTCTTGATCAATTCCCTGCCAAAACGTTCTGCAACTGTGTTAATTGTTGTTATCTCTTCTCAAAGTATAGAACAGAAAGGATAAGACAGTATCAAAAAAAAAAATAAAACCATGAGTATTTTCTTTTAATTGTTCCATGAGAATTATTCTATATTACATGTTTAAAATATAGAATAATTTTGGGGGGAAAAACTCTGAGTAGTACCTCAGACCTTGGTCTTTCTCAATGTCCTCCAGAACAACTGTATTAAGTACATACAATAATCATTCACAGAATCGGCTATTAGCTAACAGATCACTTCTTTTTTTATATTCTCTGCCAGTGATCTTCCCTACATAGGATAATTGAGGGGAGTGGTGGACTCCATCATACAGCAAGCCTCAGGACACATCACCCAATCCCCATCAATTTACCATTCAGCTTGCCTAGTGGATCCCTACCCTCTCTTTGCCCTTGTCATCAGTGTAAGGCCAAATCATTCACTAAGTAAAAAAGGGAAAGAGATCTGGTTAAATGGATGAAGAAAGGATAGAGTCAGAGTTCTCACGAGAATCCTTCCAATTTAAATTCTGATTGGATTTTTATTAATCTCAAATGAAAACATCAAAAGAACTAGGGAGGAAAGAGGGAAAGACATCCTCAGAAAAAAAAAACATGGAAAATTGGAAAAGCAATCTGTAGCATAGATTCCCTAAAGACAATTAGCTTAATTATTTCCATGGGCATCCACTGTATTCAGTGCACATTGATTGACTTTACTGCTAATTAGACTAAATGACCTTGAAGACTTCTCTACAATCAGTTACATTCTCTAGAGCACTTCTTTTCAGTCCTATTTTCATAATAATTCAGCTTCTATCTCACATCCTAGAAGCAATTCATCAATTCATTACTTTGATACTTAAAGTAAGAAAGAGAAACACAGTACTCAACATCTGTGAAGGGAATGGATAAATGAGGAAAATCAAAGACAAACTACTATATCATTTCTTCCCATTCTGATTCTGTAACCCTATATTCTGACTCTACAAATTTGTTTGTACCTATATGTATAATTTATATTCAGATTTGGTAAATGTACTTAAAACCAAAGTTTGTACTATTTGGGAAAAGTTCATGATATTTTAATAATTAAGTTACAAGAAAACTAATGACTAAAGAGCTAATAATTCAAAGAATGCATGAAGCATATTTCAAGTAATTACACCTCATTTCCTGAAATGGGCTGAAATGAAATGAGACCCTGAGCAGCCATTTCTGAAACCCTCAGATGGAAGGTGAGCAAGCAGAGAGACTAGAAAGGGGCTTTCTAAAGTAGAGAAGAGAATGCACCAGATTCTACAGGAATTTTTCAGAATGGAATATGTATCATGCACTCACATCTGTAGTCAAGATGACATGGAAATCAACTGAATGTGACTCGAATATTAAAGAAATGGAGTCTCTGGGGAAATAAGAAACTTTGACTTGAGTTCCATCATCTCGGGCACTGTGGTGGGCAAAACCAGCACAAATAAAATAAATCTATGAACATTGTCCCCATCTGTTACTTTCAGGTTGGCTGTAAAATGCAAAGACTACCATAAAAACATCTTCATACATCTTCCTTATTTCTGATCAAGGGCAGACCTAAAAGTACCATGAATGGAGCATTTGGACATATCAGTGTCCAAAAGATGAGCCCATAGATGCTGAGGGTGGAACAGTATTTACCAAAGACTGGGAAAGGTCCAAGACAGTGGACAAAGGACAGATTGTGGGTACAGGGAACAGTTGAACATAATTTGTGTTGTTCTATGACATAGTAACCTGGGTATGGTTGAAAATAATTAATTGAATATTTCAAAATGGGTGGTAGAGAGGATTTGGGGTCCTTTGTGTTCTTCAGGAATTTTTTGAATATAAAAAAATATGTATTTAAGGTAATAGACATGCAAGTTTCCCTGACCTGATTATTACATTGTATACATGTGTTGAAATGTCACAATGTAGCACATAAATATATGTGATCACTTTATGTTAACTAAAAATATTTTTAAATCATTTTCCATTTCAAATGGTATCCATGTAGAACCCAAATGGATAAACAGAGCTTCTTGTGGTAACTGCTCTAAAATCCAAATGTTTTACAAATGCTCAGGTCTCTACAACTGACTTCCAAAAGTTAATTTAGGGAATGGAGATGGCAGGACAGACAAAACCAGGATAGTGCAATACCAATATGGGTACCATAAGCAAACAGCCCTGGGACAAAACATGCCAAGGAAGTAAGAAAGCATAGCATAGCATAGCATAGCATAGCATAGCATAGCATAGCATAGCATAGCATAGCATAGCATAACACAGAATACCATACCATACCATACCATACCATAAAATAACATATCATAACATACCATAGCATAGCAAACATAAAGTTATTCAAAGGTGTCGCACACAAAGACTATAGTCAAGGGGTCACATATAAATCCTAGGCAACTCTTGTATTTCAAACTATTGTCAGATTTTTATTACAGTTTTGTTGATAACAAATTTGGTGATTCTATTCTGACCCTTTTCTAGCAAACAGTAACACTAAAACTCATATCAACAAAATAAGTGTATTAAAACTATAACAAAGGATGAGCAAGTGTGATAGAGATCTCGTTGGGTAACAACCTAAAATAATTGGTGTTTTATGCAAAGAATTACCTTTCTGCTGGTAGCGTACTGATATATGAGTGTCTAAAAATGTAAGCAAAATAGTCCTCTATTGTTATGATTGCACAGATTAAATCTAATGTTTGATAGTGGAGTTCATATCCTTTGCTGTTTGCTTGCTGCATCAGGATATTATTGCCAAGTTCTTAATTTAAATCAAATATTTTCATGATGTAAATCACTATGTAACTACAAATATTCATTTTCCATTAATAATGTACAAAGGAGGTATTACTAAAACATAAATTAGAGATTACTTTGTAATCCTCCACTTAACATGGCAATTGATTGTTTTTGTTGCAGAAATTCTGGCAGTGCAAACATTAACTGTTGTTAAAACATTGCAGCTTTGTACTACACAGACATTTAAAACTACCGCATGTGTAAAATGTACAAGAACTAAAATCCCATCAGAAGTTCTCTCAAAAGAACCAGAAGGAAGAAGAAATTCTTTGAAAAACAAGATGAATCAATTCTATTTATTAAAATTAGACTAGTGATGCTGAATCACTTACAGTTTCTTAACTCTGACGTTAACCTCTCCAACATCAAGCTGCTGTCAATAAAGAAAAAGGTTTAATTCACCTAAAAAAATCTCGTTATCAGTGTAGCTATGAGCCAGAACTTTTTTATGTTGTACATAATATTTTCTTTAAAAGAAAGGCTTATGCCAATGAAAAGATACATAGTCCTTTCAGTGGTCTAGATTTTGCTACTCAAAATATAGACTATGAAAGGCAACAAATGTAAAAATAAATGAGGTTATACAAAAAAACTTGTTCGGTACAGGGTCTCACTATGCAGCTCGAGCTCGTAGTGATCCTCTTGTTTTCAGTCTCTGCAGTCCTGGGATGATACTTTCGAGCGAGCACCACCATGCTTGCGGAAAGTAAATTTTAAGTATGGCCACACACTCACAAAAAGTTGACCACATTAGATGGATTGGTTTGATTGTGGTAAACATTTCACAACGTATACATATATCAAAATATCACCTTATATATCTTAAGTGTATACAATTTTAATTTGTCGATCCTGATTTAATAAAGCTGGAAAAAATTTTAAGTGTAGTTCTGGGGCCAAGGACATCAGTATTACCAAGAAGACTGCTGAATATGCTAAATCTCAGGTCTAATAGACCTTCCAAATTAAAGTATGCCTTTCAACAAGGCCCCCAGTTATTGGCATATTCACTACGGTTTGTGGAAATCTGTAACAAAGAATATGTAATTTGAGAAATTTAAATGGACATGAGTTAATCCATATTTGAAACTCAACAATTAATATTGACTAGCAACCATAGTAAAGAATGTGATATTGCGGTAGAATCAATAACTTTAAGAACTTTCTGAAAAATCAGTTACAACCCTCATGCAAATATTGCAATGTACTTGGGGACTTTATCTACAAAATACACTTCAAAATATTTTTCTAGCCTTCGGGACATATCAACTTTGCCAGTATCGGTCACTAATGTTAGAGAAAGTGTTTTCTTCAAATTAAAATTTATTAACTCCTTAAGTATAAAATTTTCCAAAACAAATTTTAAACTGAGGAAGCATTTATATATAAATGAGGTATATTGAAATAAATTTGTGTATTTCAGTGGATATTTTTACAGTTTAATTAAAAACTCAAAACATCTTATGAAGTGCTTTGTACATGCCAACTTGATTAGACCTTGCAATGCCCAGATTCTTGACAAAACTAATCTGGATGCTCCTGTGAAAATTTTTTTTTGAGGAGATTAACATTTAAATTAAAAGACTGAGTAAAGCAGACTATCCTTTTTAACTGTGGATGGACCTGATTCAGTCAGCTACAGACTACAATAGTGTAAAAAGCTTTACTCTTCTCCAAAGTAGGAGAGAATTCTTCCTGCTCCATTACTTTCAAATGAAATATGACTTTTCCTGGTTTCATTCTTGAACTTCAATATCTGATTTTTTTCTGGGTGTAGAGCTTGTAGCCCTACAGACTGGCTCCATCATGCCTCCTGGACCCCCGCCTGGCCAGCTCACCCTGCAGGTATAGGACTTAGCAGCCACAATAATCATGAGTCAGTGCCTTAGTACTTACACACATACACACCCCACAATAGATAGTTGGAGAGGTAGATGATAGGTGATAAATAGATAATAGGTAGGTAGATAGATAGGTAGATAGATAGATAGATGATCAATAAACTGATAGAATAGGTGGCTTCTGAGGAGAACTTTTACTAATGATGTACATATTTATTGTTTTGTTTATACTTCAATGTAGATAATTCTTATTTTCCAATATTTGTTGTTCTTGAGTATTCAGATGCATCTCTTTGTAATTTACACAAAGACACTCAAAGGCCAGAGGCAGCTGCGGTAGTAGCAGAGCACAAAGAAGACAGCACTGTCAAGGAGTAAAGAACCAGCCCCTGAGCCAAATTTAGCATCTAACTCCACACTCCTCAGCTGCATAATCTCGGGTTCCCTTCTTCCCCTCTGTGTTTTAGCCTCCTCATATGCCCTATGCACCTGATACAGTTAAGGAATTATGCAACTTAAAACAGTGCCTGAACATATATCAATTCTTCAGTAAATACTGAGGGATGTTGTAATTATTATTAATCTAATTTAAAATGTGTTTTAAATTTCTTAAATTCCTTTACCCATGAAACATAGGATATCTGATACTATTATTAGAAACACCCTGCTCCTAGGATACTGAAGGGAAATGAAGGAGTGAAAAACAATTTTACTGAACCTTTGGTGTGAACATGGGATATCATTGATCCCAATTTTGAAAGGATACATTTTTTTTCATGTGTCATAGTCAAGATTAGTTTATATATACCTTTCTCTAATGCAAATATTGCTTCTTTTTTTAGAAAAAAATCTAATTCACTTACAATATTCCATTAAATGTTAAGTGTTTAAGATATACCAATGAATAATATATGATTCCTGACCTTAAAAATCTCCCATTAACAGAGGTAATTATTAGTGTAGATAATAACATAGCAGCTAAATCATTAGCAGGCTTTTTAACCACTGCAGGCTTTAAATTCCATAACTAAAAAGATCAAATAGAAAAAGACTCTTAGAACTAGAAAATAACTCAAAGAAGAATCCCAAGGGTAGAAGCAGCTCACTTAATTATTTGATCTTTATCACTGGTCTTTCTCTGGTGCCATAACTTGCACACATAATATTGTAGAGAAAGAAAACTTAAAAATTTGATCAGCAAATTACATTAGAAAATGGTATTCTGGGTTTTTTTTATTAAATCTAGAGGGAGTATTAGAGCTGACAAGGTTATCAAAAGGTCTTACCTGTGGGAAAGTTTCTGTAGTTATTCTATTATCATTTTAAAGCAGTGTTACTATTTTTCCACTGACTGGGTTGTTCATTCTGAAGCCACACTCAGAAACCATAAGGCCCACATCGCCTCTACAGATGCAGGATGAAACTCCTACCTAGCGAGCTGTTTTCCCACCCCAGGAAGGGGAGGGAAAGGTTTTCGAAAGAAGCTTCTCAGAGTACCTCTGCTTGCACTATTTAAATGAAGCAGCTACTGGGACTTCGTGGCTACCACGACTAGTGAATAACCCACACTGAGAAATGGGCCTGGGTTTTCCCCTGGTGTAAAATGCTTGGGAACAGGGGCACATATCCAGATCCCACCTGACTCTGCCAGGTCCCCTGCATAGCCATGTCCATCTGCATTTGGGGCTGGAGTTTGCCCTGATGGTATCAGCTATGCTGTTCAGAAATCTGCCACGTACCCAAATCCCCTTCAGCACACTGACATTTTTATCTGAATAAGGCTCATATCATTGTGATGTTTTTGGAGGTTTTTTGGTAGTTAAAGTCATAACATTCTGACTGCTTCATAGACCACTGTTACACTCCCAACAGTGGTCTAACCTAATTTGTTCCAGCACTGTACTTTTATTTCATGCTATTCACTCAACAATTAGTTTCTCGATCTCCCTTAGCTCATCTTTTGGTTTAGCAGAAATGTCAGAGACAAAGGAAGCTGGGCAGGAGGAACCATAGGTAAGCAGAGATGAACCATAAATGAGTTCTATATGTCTTGTACTGGTCGTGTGTCCTGTCCATGGTGCTGAAGCCCTATTCCTCTGACTCCCAACTCCCAAAGTGATGGGAGGCTTTTGAGAAGTTAGCCTTAGACAGGGTCATGAGGCTAGCACCCTGTGATGAGATGAGTGGCCTTATAAGAAAAGGCTTCATAAAAAGAGGCTCTGTCTCTGTCTCTCTTTCCCTCCTTCACACTCTCGTTCTTTCTCTTTCTCTACCTCCCTTCCTCCCTTTCTCTATCACGCTTCTCCATCCCCAACTATATACATACACACACACACACACACACACACACACACACACACACACCCCAATGCAAATTCATGGGAATTCATGCTAGGAGGCAGCCTTCTCAAAGGAAGCGAGCCCTTACCAGGAAACAAACGTGCTGGTACTTGGACCTGCAGCCTCCCAAACTACAAGAAGTAAATTCCTGTTGGTCAAGCCACCCAGTCTGTGGTATTCAGCTTGGCAGCCTGAACTGGTACAACATGAATCAAACTAATGCTATCAGTCTAAATTGTTAATCTTGGGGCCAGGGAGATGGTTCAATGCAATAAGCGCTTCCCTGGCAAGCGCAAGGACCTGAGTTCAATCCCTGGTTCTACCAAAAAAAAAAATAAATAAAAAATAAATAAATTGTTAATCTTGAATATTCTGGTTCTCCATTAGCACTGTGACATGCTCGGAATTATTTTCTTTGGTCATTGATTTATATGAAAAAGCAACAAATTATAAGACCTAAACTATACTTAGAAATGCTTATAATTAACACTTAACTAAAGGACTATACTACATCAAAATAATTCTTTTAGAAGTGTTAAGCTGTGCAGTCATCATGAATTTAATAAGAATGTTTCAAGGTATTCTCAGAACAGTTAATGCACCAAAAGCTCATATGCAAAATCAATTTGACTGAAACAAATTGTTTTCATTCACTCAACAAAATTAATGAAATTTATTCTAGGTGGAATAGTGTTAGGTGTAATAAGAAAACAAGTTATGAATAAGACATGGACCCCACCATTCATGAATTTAATCCATGATGTCAAAAATCCCATAACATTCACCTGAGTAATCTTCTGTAATAATTAATATGTCTGTCTCTACTATAGGCTTATTTGTCATTGGCACTATTTTTCAAATTTTTATTCATATGCCATTTATTGTGACCCCTAATCCATACTGTGATATATACATCCTTATTTTTTAAGTGAGAATTTCTCCAAGGATTGAGATGGGGATCAATTTGATCTTCAGAGTTAATGCAGTCTAGTAACATCTTAGTCCAAATAAGAAGGAGGCGAAGTACTGAGCTCAAAATTATTCACTTAGAGGGCTGTCCAGATAGCTCACCGGACTAAAGTACCTGCTTCAGCAGAGCACAGGGGCCAGGGTTCAATTCCAGGCCAGGCCCCCCAGGGCACACTGAGGCAGAGATTGAGACTGGGTGTGGTGGTGTGCGCCTGTAATCCCAGTGCTTGGAAGGCTGAAAACAGGAGAATCACTACAAATCCTATCTGTATAGTGAGACTCTGTAGACCCTGTACACCCTGTACTAAATACATAAAAGATAAATAAATAAATAAATAAATAAATAAATAAAGTTATTCATTTAGATGTAAAAATGAACTATTCATGGGCTTGCATTTTCTCTGTCAGAGATAATGAGACCTCTGCTTGTCCCTCACTTACAGAGCCCTGCGTATCCCATGACAAACAGTCCACCATCCATCCAAAGCCCATCACACCATCTACGTTTCCTTAGTACATTATACAAATGCATGTATCTCTTTTAAAAACCCAGAAGACATTTTTTATTAAAAGAACTGCCTTTTTACACTTATGCAATCTCTTAATAACATCTTGCAGCAGGAAAAATGTATTTTGTCCTTCAAAGGATATTTGAGTGAAGAGCTGCTTTGTACTGGTCATTGTCACCTCCAGGTTGCCTAGAGGAAATTGAAAGCTGAGGAACAGCAGTAAAATGGGCTGAGATTGAGAGAAAAGTCTTCACCTACCAAGAAAGAAGGGAAGAACTGATTTTTATAGGATGGAATGTGAGTTTGAGGGACACATTATGGTCATAGATAATCTCTCATTGTGAAATAATGTCTTGTTTGATTTTTCATGCCCTAGGAGTATACTGAGGACTACTATATCTAAAAATAATAAGACTGATTAGGACAACAACTTATTTTAGAATGGTTTGAAACTAGCATGTGTGATAAATTTACTTACCTAAAACATTAAATCAGGTTACTAAAGGCATATAGTCCTTCCGCACAGAGCAGAATTCAAATATTATTGAAGTTACTGAGATGAATCATATTCTTATATTTTGGGAAATTTCTTTTTCATCCCATACCCTCAAGTCCTGACTTTGGGTTTTCTTTCATTTTTCCTTTACCTTTTTAGTTATTTTCTCCATTTGGGTGATTGGACAGAGGGCTTTTTCACTGAACTACATCACAAGTGTTTTTACATTTTCATTTTGAGACAAAGTCTCACTAAAATGCTAAATTGCTCAAGCTGGGCTTAAACTTGAAATGCTCTTGTCTCAGCATGTGCTGCTTTACCTGTATTCTTTTACTTTCAGATGGCATATCCCGTCACTGTCATGCCGTCTTACAGTGACATGTGTCACTGTTTATGTATGTGCCAATACCCGCCAAGTGGCTATTTAGCCAAAGAGGCCATTTAATAGTTTACGACAACCCCACAGGGCCTATAATCCACTGAACTTCCAGCTTCCTTGGGTCCTTCTGTTGCTGTTTTTATATTTCTATTTCCCAATTTATCCAGCTTAGATTCAAAGCTTCTGCTTTATACTCATGCTGCTGCTACACTCCTGATCTTCTGTAATGTTGCTTTACGTGCCTGGCAAACTCCAGCTTTGCCTAGATCTAACCTTCCAAAGTAACCAGGAACAGTTCTTTCCCCAGATATCCAAATGGCTCACTTCTTCACCTCATACAGGTCTTTGCTTAAATACATATTTTAAATATGTGTGCAATGTATATGTATGTAAATAAAAACCCTATACAGTGTCTAGTTTTGAAAAGAAATAATCAAGAAACATAATTCTGCTGTGTTTGTGAAGTGCAAGATAGCATGTGCATGTGTCTATAGTGTGAGACTAGAGCAAGGAGCACAGGCAGGAGTGAAAGGCACTTCACACTATGCAACATTTGCCACTTCTAGGAGGCAAAGAGGTGCTAGAAGCCCACTGAGGAGCTGTAGAAGATAGATCTCCTTCCTCTACCACACTGTGAATGTTTTGAAAGGTCGAGATGAATGCGCTCCCAGTGGAAGAGACACTTATGGCATAAATACATGTGGGCAGAGGAAGTAAAATTCATCAAAGATCATGATTGATTTAGAGCTTGATTTGATTGAGATGTCACCATAGAAAAAATACTGTTAAAAATATGATGGATTGTTCAGATGTTTGTGAATTCAGTCAGTGCTATAACTTAAAATATAAAAATCATACGGTCTCTTCTACACAGGCCAAAGTAAAAGTGTCCATAAAAATAAGAAAAGGAAAAAATAGAACAAGAAATCCTCCCACTACAAATTCATTTTTGTTTATCCCTCAATAAATTTTTACTTTTCCAGTTTTTCTATGCAAGACTATTTCAGAGGTCCTGCAGGCAGAGGCAAACTAGTGTAGACCACACATCCTCCATTCCCTACCTCACGAGGCCACTGTGTACACAAAGCAAACTCGGTCTGCAACCTGTGCTTTTAGGCAGAGGATGCACCTCCTAGCCTCTCCCCACTCCAGGTAACTGTGCTAAGCATGAGAGCCTGAGTACATGGCTCACTGGTAGAGCAATTGCCTAGCATGTGGGAGGCCCTGAGTTCAGTGCATATTGTACACCTGTGCCCATACGCACTCACACACACATACACACAGTGTTAACTACCTTAAGTTCACAAGCATAGGATTAAGATTCTTGTTAAAAATATTAAATACTCTTAGATTACACTGAATTTACCTTAGAAACATGAATAACAGGAGTATATCAAGGCTTTGGATAGCTCAGCAGCCTAGGTTTTCTCTAACCAGCTGGACAAGAAATCTTTCTCTATTCCTAAGGCTTCATGGGGAGCCAAAACTCAGGCACAGTGGCCCAGGCCCTAGACACATCTCAAGACTGGTTCTATGATGGGTTTCCTGCTATTTATGATGGTTTGCTTGTCACTCATGGTAACAGTCTAAAATCAAGCCTCAACTTCAAGAACATGTACAGAAATTCCATACTAACCTACAATATTCATATAATCAGAAAACTACCAGATTTTATGGAAGGAAATATAATTTCAGCAGAAAGATGAAAAAAACAATGTTTTACATCCTAAAGTATTTGCTCAGCATTCTGAGAATTTTAATAAATAAGTCTTACTTAAAAGATTCCTTAACAGCTAAATAACTGTTTATGGGTGAATGAACTCATTTTTTTTTCTTTTTTTGTGCAGTACAAGGGATTGAACTCAGGACCTTGTAGTTGCCAGGCAAGTGCTTATTCTACTGATCTTTCTTCCTGGCCCATGAACTCATGACACCAGCAAAATTATTTTGATTAAAAGAAAATTAAATAAGCGATACAAGTATAACTACAACACATAAACCAATTTACTCAAATATTGTCTTACAGTTTCTTTTCCCTTATTTCTTTTTGGGTCTTTTGCTTGTTTGTCTGTTTTTGAAACAGAGTTTTGCTATGTAGCACAGGTCAGTTTTGAACTGGTTTATGTAGCCCAGACTAGCCTTGAACTCAAGGAGATACTCCTGCCTCAGCTTCGTGAGTGCTAGAGTTACAGGTATGCACCTTCAAACTTAACTGACTTTTCTTTAAAATTTTTTTCTGGTTTTGTTTTGTTTTTATTAATTTTATTGAGAAACAGCAATGAGACAGTTTCAAAACCGATTAATAGGACAGCTTCAATAATTAATACATTGCATATTAATATCTTCTTAGTAGTTATTCATAGTACAAAATGCAAACATGATATCCTGTGAAAATGTTATGAGTACAAATCTTTCTACTCATTGAATTAAGAGAAAGTAGATATGTATCTATCCTATTTTGTATATATAGATACAAAATGGTCCTTCCTTTTTATCCCCTTTTTTTGTTTAGTTTTGTTACAGATGGGTATTCCCTTGTCATTTAAATATTGTAGGTTCATGAATTCAGCAAAATAATCCAATACAGTCCAGTAGTCCATAATAATAGTGGGCTATCTGTAGGACTGGCAATGTCAGAAGTTGTTGACTTGAGACTTTCACAGCTCAGCATATTAATATGGCTTTATTTTTTATACCTCACTTTTATACTTTTCTGCTGGATTGTTAAGACCAAGATAAAGCAACACCTATATAACCAGAAATGTATATTTTGTATCTGATAAGGTCAGTCAAGTCCCCCTCAGGATTTATCCTATTACCCTGTACCACAGTTTTCAGATCCTTTGTGAGTGTCAGCCATGTGTAGGAGTCATGGCCATTGCTTGACCAATTTGCTCTCTATGAAAACCTAAGAGAATGTTTTCTCTCCATGTGACTCTCCTTAGGCACACTCTACATCATCAATCACATTCCTCTGTGGCCCCATAATCTCCTTGATCAGAAAATTTGGGACACAACTGACTTACATGATATGATAGTATAGGTTCTTCTATATCCTGAGTCTTCACTGACCTTGAAAGGCTAGGGCCAAGATGTTGGCTGTCCTTTCAGCTCTTCTTTTTCTCTAATTTTTGGTCTACAAACTTAGGTTGTTTACCCTCCAGAAGAGATTCGTATTATTACCCTACAACATATGAAGTTGTGTTTAACCTCACTATCTTTCTGAATATCAAACATTTTAGGCATAACATGTAACAGGTACTTTCCAACTAGTATTGATATGTTAAACTTTAAGTCTCTACAGAATATGGAGAAAAAAATTTAAAAATATTTTTTAAAAAATATGAGTAAACAATAACATATTTTACACAGAAATTTAGAAATCTAATCATAAACAGCATTATATATGCTGCTATCTGTGAACTAAGCAACTGCTCTGAAGAAAGCAATATGTAATAGAAGGGTCACACTTGGAATGACTGTCATTCTGATCTTTGTCCTGCTACAATGCTGTATATCTTTAAAACTTTTGACTAACAACCTTGAAATTTGGTTCATCACTGGCAATTCCTTATTCAATATAATGACATGACTTGTTTTCCAATTGCAAATTCCAGACAGATAACTTTTTGAATTAGATTCATAATGTTAAATTTTCTTCCATATAAAAAGTGGCATATTTACTTAGCCACAAATATTGCTTTGGGGTCTATTATGCCCACCTCACAGAAATGGACACCATCCAGACTTCAGGACAGGGGTATACATCATATAAAAAGTACAAAATACAAGGATTAGTGTCCCTGAGTTGATTTTATTTTTCTAGATTGTACATTGTAAATAAATTATTTACAAACTTAAATGAATATAACAATAAAAATTGTCCAAAATAAAAATGAAGAAGAAAGAATTTACAGATCAGTCATATAATAGTTCACTCTGTGACAAAATCAAGAAACTTATATTCACATAATTAGAATTATCAAAGTAGAAAGAGGTAGACAATAAATATTTAAAGATTTAAAATTTCTTAATTTAGTTGAAATTATAACACTACATTTTGAAGAAAAATGAACCTTTTTCACAAGAAATTTGAACAAAATCATACCAAGATACACAAAAATGAAATTATTCAAAACTAATTGCAAAGAAAAAAGTCATTTAAACATATACATAATAAATTAGCTATAGAAGAACAAAATTAAATAACATCTTATTCCACATTTTTTAAAAAAGAGCAAGTGGGTAAGAAACTAGACTAATTCATTCAAAGGACTGAAAGAAAAAAAAAGATCTGTCCTCACTGAATTTTATGCTTAGCAAACATATCTTTGGAAACTAAAAGTAAAATACTTACCACTTATACAAACTCGAAATATTCTAACACCTCCTGAGATAGTATATAGAAAATAACAAAGAGCTTAATCCAGAAGGTAAGAGAAGTTGCTCTATGGTCCTGGATAAAGAATAGAGTTCTCAAAATGGTAGTTATGCAAACAAAGCCATTTAAAAGGTCATTGTTGATTTCTACAAAACAGTATCAATCTTATGCCAGATTATATGCACATTTTTTCATATGTGTTTATGTGTAAAAAAACAAGGAAGAAACAATATGAAGTCAATGTAAAATGGAAATACACTTTTTAAAGTTTCTAATACTAGGAGAAAATATCATACCATGTCTTATAAGTAGATTGTAAGTCACAGATACAGTATAAATCCTAAAATAAAATTAAGACTAACCAATATTCAGAAAATTAATTAAATTTTAATGAATTAAAAATCAAACATTTCAAAACAATTCAACTAAGAAAAAGTTTTCATGATACTAAAGAATTGTTAAGAATAAAAAATAGCATAATTACTGGAATGACAAATATATGACAAGCACTTCTAACAATTTGAGATAGGATATCGCACAAAGTTCTAGCATGTGGTGGACATGGGCAGTGTCCATGATGCTTATTGGTGGCCAGGTGTCAATTGTGGGACTGAGGTACTGCCATTTCCTTAATATCCACCCTGTAGACCCAGACAGAAACATGCCCAATAGGGTGCAGGAAAAGTCCATGTGTAGAGTATGCTGATGGAAATATTTTGCTGCTGTGTACAAAAGAATAATTGAAAAACTGCTTTTGTACACCTCTTTCTTCTCCTGTGTTTAATTGTTTGCCCTATTTGGTGGGTTTTTCCCATTCTCATTCATGCAGTGTTGGTCATTTTGATCCCCCTCCAGAATATCTTTTAGTAGTCTGTGTAGGGTTGGTTTTGTTGTCATGAAATTCCTTAGTAGTTCTTTGTTATGGAAGTATTTCACTTCTCCATCATACTTGAAACAGAGGTCTGCAGAGTATATGAGTCTGAATTGGAATTTGTTTTCTTGCAAGACTTGGAGTACTTTGGTCCATGCTATTCTTGACTTGATGGTTTGTGAAGAGAAATCTGCTGTTATTCTGATGGGTTTTCCTTTAAATGCGATCTGTTTCTTTTCTCTAGCAGCTTTTAATATACTGCTCCTACGCTGAATTTCTAGTATCTTGATTATTATATGTCTGGGTGTGGTTTTAATTGGGTTGATGTTATTTGGGGTTCTATATACTTCAGTTACCTGAATGTCAGATTGTTTCCCCATATTTAGGAAGTTTTCTGCTGTTACTTCTGTCCATATACCTTTTATATCATTTGTACTGACTCCTTCTTTCTCATTAATGCCTGTTAGTCTTATGTTGTTCACCTTTGCATCATCTTTCAGATGTTGAATTCTTTTTTCCTCCATCCTAGTTGTTTTTAAGAGATCCTTTCTTACCTTTTCACTAGCTGCAATGGTGTCTTCAAGGTCTGAAAGTCTACTTTCACTTTCATTCAAACCGTTTTGCCAGCTTGTGATTGAGGTTTTAATTTCCTGTACAGCACTTTGAGTCTGCTTACTGCATTCTATTTCTTTCCTATATTGCTCATTCAAGAATTCCATCATTTTTCTATTCTCCTCTATTTTTTATCAGTGTCTTCTTTAGGAGCACTTAGTACTTCTTTCATTATAGTTATCTTTTTTTTAACTTCAGAAATTATTTCTGATCTCTTTTCCTCTATACCTGCATGTGTTTTCCAGGATATGAAAGTAATGCTAGAAAAAAGTGACATGGAGTTCTCCATCGTCTTCCTCGCTGGTTAGCTCCTAAATTGTCTTATGTAACCCCAGAATGCACTGGCTTTGATTAAGCAAACTTTAATTAAACTTCTCATATAAAGACTTTTCATTCTCCCTTCACCTTCTAAAGTATTCTACATAGCTTTGTTCTACCAATGCATATATTTCTGTACTTCCTACAATCAATGAAAGCAAAATGGCTGGGGAGATAGCTCAGTGGTCTAAGTGTCTGCCTGGCAAGCACAAGGACCCAAGTTTGATCCCTGATAATGCATGCAGTGCCAGCTCAGAACCACCACCACGCTGTGCTAACCCATAAAACCAGGCATGGTGGTGCACACCTATAATCCCAACACTGAGGAGGCTGAGACAGTAGGATCACTGCCAGTCTGAACTGCATAGAAAGACCATGAATCAAAAGAATAAAAATATAAACACAAAAAATTTCTTTAAAAAAATAAAGCTAATCATTTTTTTGAGTTCCCTAACTCTACAGCCACTACAGTCATGCAGTCTCTCTCTAGAGATCCCTGGAAGATATTTGATTCCCATCTTTTTAATCTTGTATACCTTATTTCATTATCAGACCCATACTGAGATAGTCCCATTGTAACTTATTAACTACACACAGGAAAGGACACAAGAAGACAAGAAATTTCACCAAAGCATTCAAATAAAAGTTACTTGCAGACTGAATTTATTCATGTTTTCAATGCAGTGCTATTACAGATAGATTCCATTTCATATGTCAAAATCCTAAATCCTCAGGCTACCATTATAGGATACAGAAATTCTCCTGTATCCAAATTTTACTATACCTATTAGAAAGTGAAGTCTGCTGTTTGAAAACTTTCTGCTGGATGGAACCCTGGAATCCAGGCCATTTCATTCTGTCCTGTTTTCCCTTTCTCCTCCTGGCTTACTTCCACTTTCCCTTGGCCCCTTGAGGACCACACATTTTTAGTCTTCTGTTTACAGACTTAATGTCCATCTCTTTCCATCCCTCCTCTTCTCCATTACAGAAAAAAGGATATTCTAGATATTATTTCCTAACAAGATCTTAGATATCTGATAGGGCTGCCTCTAGTGTATTTTTCATTTTAAGAGGGTGACAGCAAGTGGGTAATGCTTTTGCCCAAGACACTGACTAGAAGAAATTGAACTAAAGTCATGCAAGAATGTTTAAGTAGAAGAATAGTTCAGGGAATTCCTGTGGGTCATAAAGCAGTAACTATTATCTTAACTCCCTCTCTCACATTGCAATTAAGTGGTTAACATATATCATCTCTTCTAATGAATGGGTGGTGCTAGTAGAAGATCATATAAGATAATGTTTGGATGTTCAGTGATGTGACTAGCCAACACTTATTGCACATTGACCTAAGCATTTTATATGCATTGATATTTAATTCTCATTATTATTTCTAATTCAAAGATGGAGATGTTAAAGCATAAAGAACTCAGAATGAGGTCTGGCAAGATAGTTCAGTGGACTAAGTGCCTGCTTAGGCAAGCACAAGGGGTGGAGTTTAATCCCTGGCACCACATTCCATGCTGACCCGGCCTCTGGACACACTGAATCAGCCACTGAATCTTGGCATGGTGACACGCACCTTTAACCCCAGTGCTGGGGAGGCTGAAAATAGGAGGATCTCTACAAGTCTGAGCTGCATAAAGAGACCCTGCACAAAATTAAAAAAAAAAAAAAACTCAGAATGCACTCAAAGAACAACAGATCATACCCACTAAGAATTAGTGACACAGATATACCAGAAGGAGTCCCAGCCCAAACACACACCTAGACTGCAGAGTACCAGATCTCTTACTAATAATGACCTGCCTGAAACAATGGAAGTGCCCTGTATTCCCTTTAACTGTCCTCCATAAAGGACCTGTGGTCATCTTTAAATTTCTCCAGCTACCCAAAGCCAAACACTGTCACATTTTTTCCCTTTCTTCTTCTTCTCTCCCTCCCTACCCCACACCAGCTCTGCTTTTCAAAATGAGGAAACAAACTAAGGTGCCCAATCTCATCTGTTGTGAGATTCTGCAATTAGCTAGATAATCTAGTTAACCCTATCTGGTGCTTTTATGACAGTCAACAACTTTTAACTGCCATATTAAATGCAACTCCTTCATTTCATGAATGTTTGCAATTTTTTATCTATGTAAAGTATAAAGAGTATTTCGGAAAGCAATCTTTCCTGAAACCCAGGTTCACAGATTTTTAAAGCAAGAAAAGGCCTTACTGGCCACCTCAGACATCTTCACCATAGAGATGATAAAGCTGGTGCCCAAGGAGTGCTGGTGACCTGGCTCAAGTTGCAGCTCTAGTTCATTCCAGATTTCCTGACTTCCCATCTAACAGCAAAGAGATAACAGGCTTTTTTAAGTGTCAGGTTCTGAGGATCAAGTGCTCTTTCTATGCTATTTGTCTTTATTAGAATCAAGTTACAAACATTTTCACAGGGAGGCATCTTCACCTGCTAAAGAAATTGATATCTTCACACATAGAGCAAAATTGTCTCACTCAGAAAAGTGACAATTTGTTTTCGTTTAAGATACAGTTAGGTTGCAACATGAGTTGTTGGAGCCAGCAGGACTTTATCAGGTATTCATTCACATATTCATAATATAGACTTAACATCCTGATCTTACCAGCAAAGTAACCAGGAATCGGTAAGACTAGCTGGCTTCATGCTTTGGGCTACACCTGGTCCTTGTACCCTCTTCTGGCTGAAAAATGAGAAAAAAAAATTTTAATTAACATGAGGCTTTAAGATTCCCAACCACTGAGATTTTTTTTTACAACTTCCATCTTGGGAAGAAAAATGAATAGGAGAGAGGTAGGCATAGGATACTATCTATTCTGTTCAGTAACATTTTTAATGATGGCTAAAAAATGAAATAAATGAAGAGACACAACCAAATGGCAGATATGATTTGTAGATAGACTTGTCCAGTAGTTTTAAGAAATTATAGGATCTTTTGTCCCAAAACTGGATGTTGTCTCTGAGCTTGCAAAATCTAAAACAGCTGTTACTTTAAGACAGAATCAAGGTGGAAATAAACTTTTTCAGCCTCCAGGGCCACTGGCCGTTTTCTTTGAGAACAATAACCTGCAACATGTCCAGTTCTTTTGTATCTTGTTTTCTGAGCATGCAACTAATTACATATTTTGACATAATTTTCATTTAAGATTATCAATGCTTCCCAATTATTCCTCAAAATCTATTCCTTATGATTAGCTGGTATTGGGGAAAAGTGTTAATCAATATGGAATGCATGCCACTTAAATAGATTCCACAGTTCTATGCCATTAGAAAAAATGTTCCACAGTGGAAACATAACAGCGACTGTAGGGTTAAAGCCATTTGTGTAGTTACTTCTTGGGATTTGTGATTGCAGGAAAGCCTAAGCTAAAGTATGAATAATGTTTTTTAATATACCAAAGACTGAGTGCCTTAAGTTGTTTTTCTCCCTGGTTAAACCAAAACACAATAGGAGTAAGTGTTATATGCAATTCAAAATCCATTTCAAACCAAGTACCAAAAATAAATTATTTCTTAAGTAATAAAACATGCATACAAAATAATATTTTATGCCCACAAAAGTAGTCAATATGAGGTCAAAATTAAAGGGAAACACTCTGCCTCTTAAACAATGAATATATTAGAAAAGAATTCAGTAAACAGAATAGAGAACGTTACTTAACATGGAAGCAATAGGCTGAGAATATCAAGTCCTGGCCTGGAGAAGGCAATTGGCTTCTGTAATTATTTCATTCAAAAAAATCTCTTGAATGTTGGGTGTTGGGCATTTTCATACAAGGAGACCACATTTAATATTTATTGAATACTTGCTATGTACAGGAACTCCTAGGTATTGACTTCACTAAATCCTTGTAACAATTCAATGAGGTAGATTTTAGTTTGAACCATGTGAAATTTTCAATTTTGTAGGTCAAAAAAGTTGAATATTGGAAAATTCAGAGTAAGATCTGATGTTAAATCTTTACACTTCAGTGGCTCAGAGAAATAATTTGTCAAATTTGTACCACAAACATCTGATAGAATTGGGATTTTAACACAGACTTTTTTACCATCCCAGCACATCCCACTCTATCTGAAGTAATTATGATTAAATTGGGAGGAGCCCACACCCTAGGCTGTATATCTACTGGCCTCAACCTCTCCCGACCAAAGGACCTTAAAGCGTTTGAGTGTCTTGTCTTCATTTTATGAATTTGATTCCATTAAAATCCTTCTTTTTCAGCAGACACACTGCCATTCTTTCTTTACCTGCATTAGAGCTACAGTCATTGCATTTTTTAAATCAAATTTTTAAGTATGTGATCAGATAAAAACATAGGCAAATATGAGGAAAGAATATAAAATAACTGCAATTGATATGATCCTAGGAAATTCTGAAAGAATGACCATTACAAAAGTACAACCTGCCACTAAACTATGTAGCTGATACACTCTACTCCCAGTGGACAGCTCCTATGCTTTGTTTCTATGCATGGCATAGATTTAATTTTATATGAAACAAAACACTAGAGCATCCCTAGGGTGAGTATAGGCAATAAGAAGCATGATGGATGGAGAATGCCAAAACAGGACACAGTCACTCCCCTTTCTTTCAGCAACCAAGGAGTTGCAAATACCCTATTACATTCTTATGCCTGGGCTGCCAGATAGTGCCCCACACACACGCCAGGAGCCCATTCATGAAACTATGAGGGTGAAACTAATGCAGTGGGCACCCCAGGATGTTGGAAAAGGACCACAGATGATAGGAAAACCCCTGAAGGGGTGAGCAAGGCCAATTCAAGAGAGAGGCCACGAGGGCTATAACCACTGGCAATGCCATAGAGAGACACCACCCAAGCTCTTTGGAGCTCATATCTTACCACAGATTACCATGAGTGTTAGACATGGAACTATAAGATTTATTGTTTTCCCCATTGGATCTTAGTCTTGCTTTGGTCCCATTCTTTCCTATTCTCCTATTTGTGGCTTCCAAAATGGAAATGTTTACTATTAAAAGTGTGTAACTTTTTTTTCACTTTTACATGACACAAAGCTAAAAGTTTGCCATAAGTCTCAGAGAAGACTCTGGACATGGACTCCTCAGCAACACTGAAACTGTTAGGGTTTTGGCAACGCTTATTAATGGCCTATGTGTCTTTTGTAAAAAGGTGCACGCACATGAGTCTTTTGGGAGCCATGGCAGAATCTTATGGCCTGTATCTATATGTCCCTCTAAAGCTTCATGCACTCTAGGTGTGGCTTCCAGAAGCTGACTGGTTCATGGATATGTACTATTCATCACTGGGTCAGTCCACTGATAGGATTATAGTTAGGTCTGATGTTAGGCAATAAAGCATGGTGGGAATAGGCAGGTCATCGAGGGCATTACCTGGTAGGGCACATATCCCTCCTCTTGCCTTGATCCCTCTCTAATTCCTGTCTTCCATGCTATGAACTGTTTTTCCTATGCTATGCCAACCTGCCTTGGAACTGGCCAACTATGGACTAAAGTCTCTACGAACTGTGAGCCAAATAAACTTCTTGTCATTTAACTTGTGGGTCTCAAGTATTTTGTATCAGCAATAAAAAAAAAACTAAGACAAAACCATTACAGCTTGTAAAATACAAGTTACCAAGCCCACCAGCGAGTTTATGATGTGGTGAATAGAGAATGTGGTAGAATTTGCATTTGCATCAAATTATGTCTGTGTAGCTGGTCTAGCAATAATACTTTGAGAATCTCTTACAGGAACCATTAGTGGGATGGACAGTAATGTAAGCCATACCACAGAGAAAGGAGTGAACAGCTTTGAAGATCATCTACTCCCATGAAAATTGGAGCTTCTCTAAGCAATGACTCAGCTGCCATCTGGCTCAACTGCAGCATCAAATAGCGCCAGAGAGAGCTACTGACCATCCATTTAGGTTAAGAGACTTAGCTAAGTACCTAACATGAGTTACTCTGTCTTTGTGGATCTGCATGAAAGCCAACTGAGTATAAGAGTGTGGAAAATAAATATCTTTAAAATATTCAAGTGTTGGTCCATGGAAATAGCTCAGCAGTCTAAGCACCTGCCTAGGCAAGAGCAAGGACACAGGTTCCATCCCTGCTAAGACACACCATGCTGGCTGCACCCCAGGTGAGCTGAGCCAGCCACCAGGACTGGGCATGGTGGTGCACACCTGTATTCCCAGTGCTGGGGAGGCTAAAAAAGGAGGATCATTGTAAGTCCAAGCAGCCTAGAGAGACCCTGTATCAAATACATGGAAAAAAAAGGATATTCAAGTATCTTATTGCTATATAACACCCTTGAAGAACCTTTACATTTATAATGTAACTATCAACGTAAGTATGGTTTTCTTTCATGGTTAGTTAAAATCTTGCTCTTAAAAATCTGTAGAGGGGCCGAGGAGTTGGCTCAGTGGAATAAGCGCTTCCCTGGCAAGCACATGGCCTGAGTTCAATCCCGGGGGGGGTGGGTGGGGGGAATCTGTACAAATAAAATCCTAATTTTTCACTAGCTAAAGCTAAACTTTAATCTACAATGACACATCTTCATCCTGACCTTAAATGATGCAAGATGTTTGTCTCACACTCTTGTCACCAACAACAGGGCTTGTCAGCATATTTAGGCCTCATATTGGGCTCTTGATTAAAATGTGAGAAGTCTGAGGCTTGATCAATATTTTGCAGATTGATTAATGGACCTTGACCCACATACTACTCCCAAGCCCAAGCTTTATAAAGCACATTCAATGAACTTATGTTGTATTTTATCTTTTTTGCCTTACCCAGGAAGTAAATAGAATCGATAAAGTGAACAGAGTAACTCATGAGCAGCTCTCACACTAGGGCCTATATTACCTGGTTCAGTTCATTGTGATGCAGCCTTCAAGCCATCCAAAAAGAGCTTCTACCCCTAAAGTTGCCTCTTTATCTTTATTATTGACTGATTACCTATTCTCTGAATGATAATTTTAATTCTCCAAACTCAATTTAAATTTAGCAATGGTACCAGTCATAAAAACAAACAGAATACTTGCAGCAAGAATAAAAAAGAAGGAAAGTAAGAAAATAGGAGATGACAAAAAAAATTCCTCACTATAGGGAATAAAGAGTAATTGTCATGATAAAATTTAAAGGTAATTGTAATAATAAAGGCATTATAAACACATTTGGACTTTTCTCCTTGCAAAGAGATATTCAAATTTCTATACTGAGAAAAAGCTTCACTATTCATATGAAGATTTTTCTCTTCATGTAGTAAAAAGGAAAGAAGAACCTGATGTTTCAAAATGAAACCAAAAGATTATTTAAATTTTACACTATCTCTAAATTCTTATAACTGTTCATAAAACACCACAGTGAATTAAAAGGAAAGAAGACTTCAGTTTCCTAGGAATATTTAGAGTACTTTTAGGTTTGGGGGATTAAATTAAATCTACTTTTTAGAGGAATGCAAACAATGTGGAACACTTCTAAAACAGAATAATTCAACATTTCAAAATAAGAAATTCAGTAGTTATTAAAAAGAGACATACATTTCCCCAGAAAACAGACAAGAACTAAAAAATTTTAGATCAGCAAAAATGGCTCCAGTTATATACTAGTATATTTAAGCCTAGAATTACTATTCCCAAGATATTTTCTCTTAATTTATTCTGTTTATATGCTCTACTGTAAAGTTGAGGGTAAGCATAAAAGCAAATATATAATTTGCATTTGTATACAATAAAGTGTCGATAATTTAGAATCAACTAAATTATGCGCCCACAAATTAACCAAGTTGGGACCAAAGTTTGTGCTATCTCTACAAAATAATTTACTATGTAAATCAATAGTGCAAACATGGCTACAGGGACATTTTAAAGGTCCTTTTCAGCATGTAAATTCTACTACTACTTGCAAGTGAACCTTAGCTTCACAATTAAACAAGTACCAACCCCCACATCATTGCTTGGTTCTATGCTTGTGTTCCTTTCAATTACTCCACATTTCCATTAATGTTTGACATACATAAGTCCCCACACACACATCCAGCACCACCTTCTTCCCTTCATCCTGTGTCCTCATTCAATCATGACAGTGACAAAGAGCTCCAGCTCTTGTTCACATAGGAATTGGGCAAAAAACTCAGAATTCAAAAACAGAGGTAAGAGGAGTGAAGAGTTATTGTCATGGTGACCTATCCTTTGGGACTGTCCAGTCTGCACAAACTGCTGTCCTTTTTGAGATCTCTAATACAGATTCTATCCTCATTCCCTAGAGCTACAAAACAAAATATACACTGGGGGCTTAAAGTAACAAGAAAGCATCCTCTCACAGGGCTGGACAACAGAAGTCAAAGGTTAGAGTGCTCCAGGACACATTCTCCCCAGAGATGCTCTGAAGCCTTTTGGAGTTGTCCCTACTGGTACCCCCCAAGTGGCTCCTAGAGACCCCTGTGCCTTTGTGGCATGATCTTGTTGCAGGCCACCTAGTTAGATAGAAATATTATAGGCAGTGAGACAGGGCCAGGCCCTTGAAGAAGATACCACAGAAGACAAGATATCTTGCAACTCTGGGAGGGGTAGATGCTCCCACCATAGGCCAGACCTAAAGACAAAGGATCAAACAAATACTGACCTCCCTAAAGATTGACACCTGAGATTGATCATCACCCTGAGGGAGCCAGAAGAATCATTAATCCAACTACTACTGGATGGCTACCTGATAAAGTCCTATTCTACATTCATGCCCACTTGCTACTTGACTCATTTCCCCATTTGGTCCTGAACTTAATCAATTTTACCTGAACAATGGTGCTTGTAATCTCATTGGTTGACCATAGTTTTGTCCCACCTCATGCCCACCTAAGTGAGTTCCCATGTTCTCCACCACCGTAGATCTGCCTCACCACATGGTTTTACTCTATAAAAGTCCCTGGAAGAGACAGATTCCTGGGGACTACCTGCTCAGGCCCCTCTCCTGTCCCTCTCTTAAACAGGAGCTTTCTTTCCCTCAATAAATATATTCTGCTCATAACCTCTGTTTGTTCTAAAATTCATTCTTCAGTTTTAGAGAACATGATCTCATCCAGGTCAGGTCAGGAGATCGCTTTTCCCTGTCATTTAGAGTTCCCTATATCATTTGGAGGTCACCCACCTGAGATCAGTTTTTCTCCCTGTATCAATCTCATCCTGAACCTCCATCCACACACTGCCTGCTGTGTTTGTTCATACCTAGAGCTTTGCAGTTCCACATACCTCATCCCATTTAATAGTCACACTCAGCCATATATTTTCATTTTCAAGGTAAACAACTGATATCAGAGCATCCCAGGTGTCCACAGTCATGTAAAAGGAGAGTCAGTTGCTATATTACCCACCAAGCTGCTACTCTCTTCCTTCATGGTAAACAACACACAGCCTAAAATGTATTGCAAACTTTCTCACACCCTTAATAAACTATCACCACATATCAATACTTGATGAAAAATACCTGTTCCTTATTATGCCTAAGATGTTTGAAATGCAGTGAGATAGTGAGGTTAAGCTTGATAGCGTAAATCGTTTGATAATAACAATAAGCTTGTCTTCTGGATGGTTAACAACCTAAGTTTGCAGACAAAAATTAGAGAAAAAGGAGGGCTACAAGGAAAGCCAACATTTTGGCCCTACCCTTACAACTCTTGTTGCACAGGTCCTGCTTTACCTTGGTCTTAACCATCCAGTAGAAAAGTATGAAGATGAAATATAGGAAGTAAAGCCATGTTGTTGTGTTGAGCTGTGGGGGACTCAGGTCAATAATTTCTGACATTGCCAGTTAAACAGAAGACCCAATGATATTATGGGCTTCTGTACTCTTTTAGAATATTTTGCTGAGTTTACACACCTATAATATTCAACAACGGAACTTAAAAAAAAATTGGGGTATAACTATGAATGTCCATTTTGTATCTGTATATTCAAAGTGGTTGGGATAGATATATAGTTGCATTCTCTTAATGAATAGAATGATTTTTTCTAATGGTGTTTGTAAGTAGGATCACAAGTCTGCATCTTGTACAGCAATTAACCACTAGGAAGAATGTATGCAGTGTATTATTTGTTGAAACTGTACTTTCGATTTGATTTGAAACTGTCTCATTGCTATATGTTCATCAATAAAACTTTGAAAAGAAAAAAAAATAAATAAATAAACTATCACCAATCAGAATATCAGGTTTCAAAAGGGTGCTCTTTGGGGTTAAACTAAAGCTTCCACACCAGGGCACATGATGATTTGCTAGAAGGCATGAGAAGGCTATATATGTCAAGTCCTAATCAACTCATACGTTTGTCCAGCAGGCAGGTTTCATGTAGTCTCAGTTCTCATGAAAGTACTGTTACCTGAACCAAATCTAAGAGAGTGAAGGCCTCTTGCTGGAGGAATAAAACGTAAGTTGAATTTTCAAAGATGATTCAAAGATAACTAGATGGCCCGATACCTTCACCCAGGTGATAGTTCCCCAAAACTAGGATGAAAGAAGCCCCAGGGCAGCCTTTTGTGACTCAGAGCCATCCCACCCTCCAGTCTTGTGTCCCACCACACCTCACAAGGTATATCCCAGTGTAGTTTCCCAGACACATGATGGTGTTTTCTGCCTCTGTGCAACTCTGCTTCAGTGGGAGGACTGCGCTTCCTGCACTGGTCCACCTTGACGTGCGCTGCTCATGCTCTAGAGCCTGTTTGCCTATGTGACATTCCCTAACCTGATTCCTCTCTCCTAGGTCCTCTCTGAAGACTTATCTAATTCTACCTTCCCCATTATGCTGTGATTGCTAGTTCATACGTTTGTGTAGCAATTGTCATTTTACACATTCATCTCCCATTTGGGAAGGACGAGACTGCTCTCTAATTTATGGAAGGGGAATGCTTGGGAAGAAGACTTCTTCACTAGCTTACTAAAATAGTACATGTTTGTTGTCACAGTTAAATAGCAGGCTGATAAAGAGTGAATGACCTTCTACCCTCTGACCCTGAATGCTCTGTAATCAATGTTCACTTTCTATTCTTATGCTAGAACAGAGGCCAGATGTTTGTTTCACAAATGACATCCTGCTTTCCATATTACCCTGTAACTCTTTTTCCTTTCACTTAACAATATATCATGGATGTCTTTCCAAGTCAGTACATTTTGATTTATTTCCCAAATTGTGTGAGGTATAAAGTTAAGAGCCAAAAGTACAACAGTTTCATTATATTTGTAATTAAAAAGAGAATCAATCTACTTGGTTAAAGCACACATTTTCTTTTTTTTAATAATTTTATTGAGAAAGAAGTAGCAATGAGACAATTTCAAAACAGGTTAATAGGACAGTTATAATAATTAGTACATTGCATATTGTTGTCTTTGTAGTACTTATTCATAGCATAAGATGCAGACATATCTTGTATAAAACACTATTAGCTCAAAATTTCCTTCTCATTGAACTAAGAGAAAGTAGTTGTATATCTATGCTATTTTGTATATACATATTTTTTTTTTCACTACAGAATGGTCCTTCATTTATGTCCCCCTGTTTGGTTTACTTTTGAAAACACACATTTTCTTAGGATCAGGTCTGAAGAAGAATTTACCCTTTGCTCCTTATAAAAGAATTGTTTACTGACCAAAAAAGGAGGTAGCCCAAGGGTCAGGGATGTTGATTGTGTTGACGGATATATGAGCAGTTGGAGTCATTGCCACCCAACTGCACCCCACAGAAGAATAAGGTATAAAACATCATATGCAAATTTAGTTACATTTTTATACATCTGAGTTTCTCAGAAAACAATAATTTTTTACAATTTTTGTCAGATTCTCATGTCTGTAACAAAAAAATATATAGAAATTTGGAACCACTAATATAGAACAACTCGCAGTCTGTATGACTTCCCGTAATTACCGAAAACTTTTGTTTCTCTCAAATAAGGTTTTGACAGTCACTTGTTCATGTATATAGGGCTTAAGGACTGAATGTTTGTGTGCCTCCCAAAATTCATATATTGAAATCCAAATCCCCAATATGATAGTGTTAGCAAGTAGGGGCTGTGGAAAGCAGTAAGATCATGCAAGTGAGTTCTCACGGTTGGAATCAGTCCCCTTGGAAGAAAGAACAGGAGACGTAGCTTCTCTTCCCCTCATATGAAGGTACAATAAAAACACAGATGTCAACCATCCAGGTAGCAGGCCCTCCACAGATACGTGATCTACAGGGACCTTGAAAATGGATTTCCCAGACTCCAGAATTGTGCAGAAGAAGCACTGTGGTCTAACATTCTGTTTTAATAACTTAAATTGTCCAAGACCATAAATTTTCAATTGAGGATTAGTTAAATGAAAGCTGAACAGAGGGAGCTGATAGTCACAATGGCGTGGAAAGTGACACTGTCGTATGTATCTGATTTTGGGACATCCAAAGGATACTGAGTAGAAGTGGGTGAAGAGATGCCCAAGATGAAAGCCAAAATGTCTCTAAAGATGTAATTTGTAAACACTTCCAGTACATAGAAAAATAAGCAAAATGTCCAAGTTCTGCACTACAGATCAAAATTATCATAATCAAGTCACTTTTATATCACTTGCCACCAGACATGTTTCAGCCTATCACGTTATGTATATGTGTTCAGTGGCAGGGGTGGCAATATTGATAAATGCTTTCCTCTTACATGGACTGATCGCTCATTTAGCTGTCGTCTTGCACCTGCCACTAAAAGAGAAAAGACAAATTGAGTCCATTTTTCAAAATCAGCAGTTATTTATTTTGTTAAGCACAACATGTTCGTCTCTGCTACTTTTCATAGGGCTGCAGGAGAGTCGAGCCATTTGGCTGCGAAACTAATTAACAGAAACCACCTTTGAATTACTAGACTGGCAGCCTGACATTGCTGATTAGATTATCACGGGAATAGCAAGTTGTGAAACATCATTATTAAAATAAACCCAGACTTGTTTTGTCATAGGAAAGTGATTTAAGCAGCTTTCAAAGAAAAAAACAACTCTGTCACTCTTAGCATGCAGGTAGCTGCGGTACTTTTTACCTTTTCATTGGTATTATGATGTCTAGTGAACACAACCCAGGATATGGGTGCTCTTCACCAAGACACAACTCTGGATAAGTTATCTTGTAAACTCTCTACTAGGGAAGGAGGGGGAAAGAAATTTTGAAGAGGAGAGAGCAAAACAGAAAAAAAAAAGGAAAGCAAATACCCCCACAATAACACCCCCACTGTATCAGTTCAGAAACATAGACATCTTGCTGTTGACACGACTTGGAAAATGTTTCAGACAGTTCTGATCCACATGGATCTAAAGGCTATCCTTGAAACATGAATTCTCACCCTCAGCCATGTTATTTTTTTCCTCCACCCTTCTTTCCTTCTGTGCGAAAACACTGTTACTTCAGTGCTTTTATTTTTTCTCTCTTTTTTTCCCCACATTAGGAGGCATCTAAAGGAGCAGCGTATTGATTTCTCACAGCAGATTAGAACTCTGCTATTCAAAAGCCATTTACCTGAGAAACATGGGAATTGGGGATCTAGGTTGTCCTTTCCAGTTAAAAGCACCAAAGACACTCAGTTAATGTTTACATCAACTCTCTGAAGACTACTTCAACAGAGATTGCAGTCTCCCGGATCCCTTTCAAAGCACTTCACAGGTTTTTTAGGCTCCTCTTGCTCTCTCACAAAAATATCATTCTGCATAAAGCTGTTATACAATGAGTTGTGTGTTGGCAAAAACCTTTGAGAAGGCATTTTATGCATTCAAAGGGTGACTGAACGAGTCTCTTTTTTTCTCAGATTCTGAAACACCTTCAGAGCATGCAAGGGCAGAGGGACAGGAAACTCAGTGAATATTATTTTTGGTGCATTTAGTAAACATCCTAGAGCCATGTGCAGTCAGAGAATTATTCCTGGAGAGTTAATTGTGCAGACAATTTTCTTGCCCTGGAGAAATAAGGTTTACAGAAATCACTGCTGTCAACATGAGTCACAAACAGGCTACAACCCCACAGCTGCACAACGCACCTCACTCGCCTAACTGAAGTTTCATCCCCATCCAATCTTATCTTTGTTTAAAATTTTGATGGTTTGCTCATAGTGGATTTCTTGCATTATATCTAATTTTTTAAATAATGTGTTAAAATATGATCTTCATCACTGAGAGCTTTTGGCACGTCTTTAAGTTTTGTGCCTTAAGCGAGCACGGAAATCACTACAAAGTGATTTAGAGCCTTAATCATGACCTCCCAAGGCGAGCCTTACATCTCTCTGCCAGGCAGGAGGGTCATGTCGAATTATTATAGCTCTTTACCTCATGAAGTGAACTCCATTGTTTTTCATCCAATGATCTTCTCAATACACATCCATTCCTTAGAAGTAAAAAAAGTATAAAAAGTCAAACATTGCAGCATTGCCCTAGTCCTACCACTTAGTAATAACCACTGTCAATAACTTTCTATAGATCATCTCAGGACTTTTTCTGTGTTGTGAAAGTACATGTGCATCAATTAAATAGGCACGTGATAAGTAAACAAATGATTAGGCATTTACAAGCCCTGCCTGCATAACAATTTTCCAGATTGTCAAAGTTTTTTTTAAATGTATCACTTCATTTTTTATAAATGTATTAGAATATTTACTTTTGCAAATGTTCTGCTTTTAAATGTGGATAATTTAGTATCTATGCACACCAGAGGTTTCCTAGTCATGATGAGAAACTTCTCCAAGACAAAAGAGGAGATATTTGTAGTTTCAAATAAATGTTACAAACACAATGTCAAGGACTAATTTAAAGCTTAATGATAATCCCAGTGTTCTCTCACTCTTTCTCTCCCTCCTTCTGTCTCTCCCCACTTCTCTTTCTATCTCGTTTTGCTTCACTTTCTATACACATCTATATCTACAAATCTACATTTGCCACATCAGCAATTTAATACAAGTACTGCTACTTTTATTGCAATCCCTATCAATTTGGCACGGTGGAGAACATTATGACATTACGAACATTGGTATCAGGCAATCCCCGTTTGAATATTAGGAGTGTATCCTTGAGCAAACAGTATTTACACCTCAATCCTAACTATTTACGTCAGGTAAGGTCTAAAAGTACCTATCCTTACAGGGTTCCTGAAAAAAGTTAAATAAGACAATTTTTATAAATCTTTATCTTTAGTACTTGGTACACAGAATATAAGGCATGTAAATTATCAAAATCGAATAAAATTCTCATACACAAAATAAAGTAGAGCAAATGGGACAAAAAAGCTATACATGTTCAAGTAATGTAAATGTGGTTCATGTAAAACTATAAAATCTTCCTAAGAATGAGAATGAGCAACATTTTGCTGTTAATTTGAAATCCATGTTAGTGAATGGGCTTACTTTATAACCAATCTCTACATATGAGGGAATCCTTTAAATCTTTTTTTTTTCATAAATAGTTATTTAATTAGATCGATGCAACATTCAATCAGAAAACAGTACAAAGTTCTCATTTTATAGTACCAAGTAATATAATGTCAAATGGGTATAGGATTGATCAGTACCTATTTGATTCCTGATCAGTGCTTCTGTTAGAATGTAAAAGCCAAATTAAACCAAAGACTAAGCTAAATATGTGAGAATCACACAAATCCTATGGCATCATTATCTTCTCTTTGATAAATGAGCAAAACAGGTCCTGCAGAGGTTGGCCAATTTACCTGTTCTCACAGCTAATAGGCCGTAGACAAGACTTAGGCTCAAATGTGCTCTCCAGAGCTGGAGCTCTTTCTATTGTGTCAAACAGAGCTCAAAAAAAATAAATAAATA
>NW_004524662.1:299676-308009 GCF_000260255.1 Octodon degus | reverse complement strand
CTGTATTACCTTGGAAATAATGAATGAAGTAGATGGATAGAAAAAAATCTGTAAACACAGATGGCACAGCAACAAAAGATGTGTCTGTATATGTATATCTATAAATAAAGTTTCCTGAAGGGCTCAAAAAAAAGTAAAGCCATATTAATATGCTGAGCTGTAAAAGGCTCAAGTCAACAAATCCTTTAAATCTTAAGCAATAAAAAAGCCAAAAATAAAATTAATTTAAAATGAGTCTTTGTAATGTCTTAATTATGGGCCTGCCCATGTGGCAAAAAAGATGTAAACATCATAACACAATCAAAAAATATGAACAAAGTGTTATAATACAATAAAATTTTAATCTGTATATGACATATAATAATAACAAATTCTATTTAGGCTTATACCAGAAGTAAGTGATGGAAAACCATATGTACTCTATAAATACTTTTTGGCTTAAAAAAAATCTATATTGGAGGAACTTAGAACAGAAAGTGTTAAACTCCAATCTAAAGTTTAAGTTACCATCAGTGAGTAAAATTAGACAGAATAAAATTAGAAAGATGAGATTTCATCCACACCAGTAGCAACAGCCAGGAGACATTCGATCATGGAATAAAAGTCTAAGAGCACCCAAAAACTTAATTACAATGAACACTGTAAACTTAATTTACAGTGTAAGTCTGGGGACATATAACAAAATTATAATTCTAGCTAAGCTGAGGCTTAATAATTATGTAGGGTCCTCTCTGAAAAAAATTGTACCACCATAAAAGGACAGCACTTCACAGTTCAAAATTATATATCAAGGGAACAAAATTCCAGCACCGTTCTGAGAGCATACCCTGATTATCCCAGGAGAGTGTCCCCTCGCTGTGTCAGCTGTAGATCTGTAATGAGGAAGCCTGAGTCAGATCAATAGAGATTCACGGTGCTTGTCATCAAGCTCATAACCTCCGTCCACCTCTCACGGAGCCATTATGGAGGTAATGAGGCTTCCGGGAAGCGCATAATAGCTGTGTGCGCCTAGGAGCTCCACAGCCTTGGCGGCTCTCAGGCTCTACTTTCAACCCACCATTCTAAATGCAGCCTCTCGCTATGATGTCTCTGCTTTCAACTTAATTCCCTCAACCTGTATTTCTTCCATTGCATCTAGCCCTCCAAATTTTTACTGCAATTGTCTCTCTCTTCCAGTTTTATCCCTAGTAGAATCTTGCTAATTTTTGTCCAAAAATTATTCATATCTGAATTATCACGTTAAACCTGCACATCATTACCTAATGATACCCTCTAACATACAAAACGTCTCTATGTCTGAGATATTTTCCAGAACTTAATATACAATATCTGCTGTTACTTTCTAAACATATAGAATAATTATCTAGGATAATGACAGAAGCTTGGCCTACCTTCAAGTTATATTCACATGGACAATGCTAGACTGGAAAGAGAACATGAAAATATAATTTCAGGAATCCAGACATCTTCTTCTATTTATATTGAATGTCTAAATACCAATTTCTAATAAAAGCAAAAAGTTCCTTAGAGAAATCCCTGATTCCAGATTTTCGTTTTACAGAAATATTAAGAGAAAAGCATTTCTACTATTATCTTGTCATAACAGAAAACAAGTAAATATTTAAAGACTATTAAAGTTGTGTCAAAGAATATAAGAACCAAATTAAAGAGTATAATCAGACTGAAAGTGTTAATCTCTAATCTAAAGTTTACCACCAGAGGGGAATAAAATAGCATTCAAATTTTGAAATTCACAATATTTGGAATATAATAAAAATTATGAGGTATCCTCTGAAGATGACACTGACAAAGGATCTACAAACTGCGGTACATGGTTTTAGGATAAATCCTGACGGGATCTGACTGACCTTGTCAGACACAAAAGTTACATTTCTTATTATGTAGGTCTTGCTTTATCTTGGTCTTAACCACCCAGCAAAAAAGTATAAAAACAAATTTAGTAAAGCCATATTAATATGCTGAGCTGAAAAAGGCTCAAGTTAACAACTTCTGACGTTGCCAGTCCTACAGAAAACCCACTACTATTATGGACCACTGGATTATATTGGAATATTTTGTTGAATTCACATACCTACGATGTTTAAATGACAATGGAATACCCATCTCTGACAAAACTAATCAAAACAAGGGATACAAATGAAGGACCATTTTGTATCTGTATATTCAAAAGTTAGGATAGATAGACAACTACTTTCTCTTAATTCAATGAATAGAAAGATTCATTCAAATAGTGTTTCTGGATAGGATGTCATGTCTACATCCTGTACTATGAATAACCACTAAGAAGACAACAATATGAAATGTATTAATTATTGAAGCTGTCCTACTAATCAGTTTGAAACAGTCTCATTGCCATTTGTTTCTCAATAAAATTATTTTTTAAAATTATGGGCTAAGTGAAAGAGCAGAAAAATATGAACAATGAGCAAAGTCAGCCCACAGAAATAGTCAGAAAAACAGAGATGACTAAAGTGACCAACAAAGATCTTAAAACACTCACTTAAGCATGCTCCATATGTTCAAGAGGATAGAGGGAAGTTGGTACATAGTGCAGAAATAAACAGAAAATACAAAATACACTCAAATGGAAAACCTAAGATTAAAAAATTCTCTAAAATGAAAATTATGCTGGAAGGGACTGATAGCATACTAGATATTGCTGAGACTAGTAAATTTAAAACTACAGTAATAGAAATAATCCAAAATAGAGGGGAAAAAAGGTAGAAGGTAGTGATCAAACCCAGAGAACTGTGAGACAGTATCATAAAATATGCATAATTAATACATGAACCAATTCCCCATGACGAAGTTGATGATTATGTACTATAAATATGGACTAATAAGAAACAAAAAATTGAAAAAGTGGATTCTATGAAAAAGATGAATAAATTTGATAGACCTATAGCACATTAAGTGAGGAAGTAAGGAAATTATTAATAAAAATAAGAGAAGGACATTAGTACAACTTCAAAGATAATATATAATGAGAAAACTGTAAGTTGTAATACTCAGGTGAAATTAACAAGTTCTTTGACAAATATAAATTTTCAAAATGATATAGGAGGACATAAAAATTCTAATAAGCTTATATCCATTAATTCATCTATATATTCATCTCACTAGATATATGAAATGCATTTGTCAAAAGTCAGTATCCCCTTATGAAAAGCACTTTCAAACTAGGAGCAAAGTTAAATATTCTCAAACTGCTAAATACCATATCATGTAAAACCCTACAGCTAATATATTCAATGGCTAAAGACTAAATTACTTTTTCCTGACTTCAGAAACGAGGCTTTCACCACTCTTACTTAGCATTATACTGGCGTGTAAAGCCAGTGCATTTGGAAAAAAAAGGAATTAAAGACACACAGATTGGGAAGACTTGAAGGTGCTTTAATTTATGAATGACAATCATTTATATAAAAATTATGAGGAATTTCTCCCCCATCCAAGCATGCTAGTAGAATATAATTTTAAAAGTCACAAGATTCAAGATGAATAAACAAAGATTAATTGTATTTATATTTTCTAACAAAAATTTAGACGCTAAATTTTTCAAAAATTCATTTTCAATAAGCGTCAAAATATAAAACATTTAAGAAAACAAAAATGCATGCAAGACCTATACACTAAAAATAGTGCTTGCTGAGTGAAATTAAGATCTAAATAAATGAAAATCTATACAATATTTTTATAAAACTTCATAGCACTCACTTGTAATTTTCCTGAATTCATCTAGAACTCATGATATGTGTCAATCAAAAGTGTAGTACAATTTTTTTCACAGAATTTACAAGTTGGTTTTAAACTTCATATGGAAGCAGCATGGCTGTCTGTCCCTCCAGCTTCAGAGCCCTAAGAGCTGGGTCACCATGGACAGTTACTATAGATACCCTCCTCACTAAGGTAGCTTTGTAGGCTTCGAGTTCTCCACCCATATCAGCTCCTTCCCCCTCAAGGCCCAGGAGCGGGAGGGCGCCCTGCATGTGATGTGTCTCCATGACAGGGCTCAAGCCCGAGGGCAAGGACTGTGAAGGACACTGCGGGCAGGAAATGGGACCAGCAGAAGACTGCAGTTCTGTGACCAATGTCAAGTTATCTCACCAGCACATGCGCACTCCGGATGGCTTCCAAGTCTAGCCATCTGCAACCTTCTACCTTTAGCCAGGCTCTGGTCCTGCACGGATCACTGGGCACACAAGGTTGTTCCTATAAGCTGTTTTTCTGAGAAAGAAGAGAGTGAGGAAGAGGAGGAAGAAGTGGAGGAATAGGAATCTGTCTCACCATTGCTGAAGAGAGAAATAAGAGGTTGGCAGCCAGACAGACCAGTGGGTGAAATGGTCTCTAATGACATGTTACAGAGGTCTCTGCTTAATTAAAGATAGTAGAACATGAAGAAATAAAATAAAATAAATGGACAAAGGTCCTTATATGGACAATGGTATTTAAAGATTAATACCAAAAGGCTCAATTATGAAATGAATTCATATGTGACAATTGCTTCAGAATAATTAAAGACATGAAAATCAATGGCAAAAATTGCCCATGGGTTTAATGTTTCAAGTGAGTGAGATATGCATGGAGGTTAATATTATTTTCTAGTTCTGTATTTTTTTAAACAATGAGACTCCAGGAGAGAAATTTATAAATTATTTCCTTTTTGATCTGTAAACCAAAAGAATGCCAATGAGAGTGTCCTCGATCTCTGACTAGCAAATGCCAAGAACTATAAATGTTGAAAGAGCATTATTTTGAATTCTCCTTGGAAATTAAAAGGTAGATGTAGAAAAGATAGCTGAGACTTAAGTTTTTGGAAAATTAAATCCATTCCCCCTCAGTTTTTACCTTTACTCCATAATCATGGTAGCCACATTTACTAGAGGAAATACTTCAAGTATTAAGAAGGATGTGCTAACAATGCATTACCTGTAGGTGAGCTCACATAAAATGGCTTTGGTCAGTGCTATTCATAAGAAGGGAGCTAATATAAATAAACTCAAGATTAAAGCCTTAGAGATACTTTGTCTAAGGTTTCAGCACTCATGACGAAAACTCTACCATAGATGGCAAGAACAGCTAGAAACAGAAGCCCAACAAAGGCCCTTTTCACCCTGGTATCCAAAATAAAGCTTACTCTCAAATAACTTATTAACTGGTTTGCTCCCAAAGTACTTCACTGGATCAGTATAATTAGGCAATATATTTAGATGCTTAAAAGATTTATCATAATGATTTCTTCTCTTATGATTGTTAAATGAATGCAAGCTTATACAAAATTATGTGTGGATCCTTTTGTATGCCCATATTGGTTAACACACATTTAACCTTCATTAACTCTATGTAGCTAGCATATTATACATTGAAAATTCTTTTATATATATTGAATTGTGCACTAAAGGGGGGAAAAGAATACTACTAGCTGTTTTTCTGGGAGATCTAAAATTAATTTGCTCTTCCACTGAATGTGCCACCTAACAGTCATCTCCACTTGAGTAACTCAGACTTTGTATTGTCCCAATACAAACTTGCTCTCAGAAGCAAAGACTAGGGCCAGGAAGATGGCCCAGTGGAATAAGCACTTCCCTGGCAAGCACAAGGGCCTGAGTTCAATCCCCAGTTCCACAAAAAAAAAAAAAAAAAGCAAGGACTAGATTTGGATAAATTAGGTTATGATTTTCAAAATGGATACTTAGTATTTTAAACACTTAGCAATATTGCAGAGCTGGGGTGATAGCTTGGCGATCTAAGTACCTTCCTGGCAAACTTAAGGACCCAAGTTCAATCCCCGATATCACATGCTGTGCCAGCCCCAGAACCCCTGCACACTGTGCTGGCCACTAAAACCAGGCATGGTGGTGATACCTGTAATTCTATCTCTTGGGAGGCTGAGACAGGACGATTGTTACAAGTCTGAGCTGTGTAGTGAGATACTGTACAGAATAAATAATAAATAAACAAACAAAAGACTTTTTAAAATACAATTGCTACTTTTTTAAATTCTTAGGATGGAGTTATTCATTTACTGAGACCTTCAGTATACTTCTGACTATTTTATTATCTACCAATATCTTTAAACAGAGATTAGCTGGGGAGATGGCTCAGTAGAATAAGCACTTGCCTGGCAAATGCAAGGGCCTCAGTTCAACCCCTAGCTCCACCAAAAAACAAAAATACAGAGAAAAAAAGAAATGAGATAATATGCTAAGCTGTGAGCAGCAGATATGGACCACATATTGGCTTGAAGAAGACAAGATTAATGGAATCTAATGAAGACCAATAATTTTCAATTTCTGGATTTATTAACCATGCATTCTCTGGTCTCATTATGATAGAAAATTAAGAGTTTCTCATTGAAAAAAGAGAGCTTGATTAAAAAAGATTTAAGATTTTCATGTCAGTGCAACATACAATATTTTTAAATTATATTCAAGTTTTTCAAGAAATGAAATTCCTGACCAGCCATGTCTATTAGCAGTAAGCCCTCAATCTCTTATAACATTTTTAGCTTGTTTTAGAGTTTATAACCAAGCGTTGCTTGATTTGAGTTCTAAGGTTTGTGATTACCCTTTGCCATGGATTGGAAGTACGAAAGTCATCCTCCATGTTCATAGCATGCCATAGCTCAACGATAAAGCTTTCAATTCAACCTTACTGCTCAAAAGGCAATATTCTTTTGGAAAAATAACAAGACAACTTATATGATTCTGTCTTCTGCCTTCATCCTGTCTGTCTGCCACAGAAGATTTAATGTTGAAACAGCTAGACAACTTCATGCACCTCCATACTCTGTTCTTCCAAATCTGACCTTTTCAGTGCAACTGTTCAGGCACCACATGACCTTTAATATGCAGTAAATTTTCCCATCTTGAAAGCTTCTACAGAATTCTTTCCTGACACTTTTACTTACACATTGTTAACATATAATATAAGACTGTGAATGCCCTTGAAATCTAGCTGACAGGAAATATTGGTTTATAAATGAAGCTGATCATGCTCATTTTATTTTCCTTTATGTGAAATGTACTTTAATAGGAAGTGATCCTGCTCACGAAAATTTTAAGAACAAAATGTACACAGTTCTATGGTCTAATGAAAGTATTTTACATGTGTAATAATCAACAGGAAGAGAAAAATATATAGTACAGATCACCCAATCAAGTGATCAACCAAGAAGTTCTCTCCAAAGCCACAGTCTGTGCCTGCCTTGCTTACTTTTCTCTTCTTGCTGAGACAAAATACCCAAAATTGATTGAGGAAGGGTTTGACTCCCTTAAAGGTTTTTAAAGGTTTCAGTCCATATCACCTGGCTCCAAGGCTGGGTGGCATGGCAGAAGGGTGACAGTTCATAGCAAGGAAAGACAGCAAAAGCAACCAGAGCATAATGGAGGTCCAGGCCTCTTTCCCTCCCTTGTATTGCATGCAGACTACCTACCCTAGGGCAGGTGTAGTACTCACACCACTATTCTCAGCACTAGACAATGAACCAATCACAAACTCTAGATTCAGTCACTTCCAAGAGGCCCACCGCCATAGCCACACTGGGCTTTGCGGGACATCTAGACACAAGCTATAACATTCTGCCCCTGACCCCAAAAAACTCATGCACATCCCTTTACACAAAAGGTATTTCATCCATCTCTAAGAGTTGTCAAAGTCCTATCAGGTTCAGCATTGCTGAAAAGTCCAAGTCCCAAGTCTCCTCTGAGATGTAAGGCAACTCTTACCTGTGAGCCCCTGAAAGGGAAAAGAAAATTAAATACTTCCAACATCAACGGCACAAGATAGACATTTCCATTTCAAAAGTTACAAAGAGGGGGAAACAAAGCCTTGGGATCAAAGAAAGTTCAAAATCCAGGAGGACAAACATTAAGTCCTGTAGTTCCATTTGGAACATCTGAGGCAATCTGTGACAAGTCGTGAACTCCAGAGGGCACAGAGGGCTTTGGGTGGTTATAGCTCCCGCAGCATCGCTCTCAAGCCCTCTCTGTTCTCTCCTTGCAAGTTTCCTCAGACCATCCATGTTCATGGCTTTTCCAAACTTCTGGGGTCTCCACAGCACCTCTGGCTTTGTTCTCTCAGCCTTGCACACAGCCCTCTCAGGGGCACACTGCCTGGGTTTCTAGGTCTTCTTCTGAAACGTTTATAACCTAAGAACTCTTTCATATACAACCTTGAAGCAGGACAGTCCCACAATATTCCTTTTCCTGTCTCTTGCTTTCATTCACCACCCCCTTCTTTTTGAACAATCATCTACCCGAGAGACATCATAGCAGCAACTGGTATGTCATGACAAGCAGCCCATATTCAGA
>NW_004524662.1:271732-298610 GCF_000260255.1 Octodon degus | reverse complement strand
AAAGTGGTTAGGATAGATATATAGTTACATTCTCTTAATGAATAGAGTGATTTGTTCTAATAGTGTTTGTAAATAGGATATCATGTCCGCATCTTTTACAGCAATTAACCACTAGGAAGAATGTATGCAATATGTTAATTATTGAAACTGTCCTATCAATTTGATTTGAAACTGTCTCATTGCTATTTGTTTATCAATAAAATTATGGGGAAAAAAGGAAATAAAAGTCTTTTAGATAAAAAAGAACTCTTTCATTCTGCATGCAGCTGAGAGCAGTGTCACTCTAACAGTGCCAAGGTCTGCTTCCAGCTGGCTCAGTAGTCAGGCTTGCTTCCCTCTTGGCTGTAGGGAACGAATGTCTTAGTACCTAAGCATTCTGTATCCACTTCTGAGGAACAAATTCTCTATGCCACCACCATTCTGGCACACACTGCAGCCACCAAATGATGCAAAATTCCTCATTTAGTTTGAACAGACATCCACTCCCAACATAGCAGTCAGCCCCCTATACTACCAGGCTGGGGATTGAACTCAGGACCTTATCGTGTTAAGCAAAAGCTCTAACATTGGGCCATAGTGGTACCCAGGTACCCAAAAGGAATTAATAGAAGCATGTGTTACAGGGGGAGGGGGACAGTAAGCAAAGCACTCTACCCATAGTCAGCTCCTCCAAGGTCCTCCTCAGCTGAAGAGAAATGCTTCCCTCTAGATCACACCCTTGTCTGAGCAGCTTGCATCCCCAGTAACTGAGAAAGGCATGGATACGAAGGTCAGCACATTCTGTCCCAAAATAAACAATGCTGCTTCCTCCATTTCTTTCATAAGTATTTCTTCCTAACAAACATTTTATACGCAAATGCTATCTCAGCATCTGCTTCTAAAGACTCTGAAAAGACAGTGACATAAACTCTATATATGACATCTGAATTATCCAATATGCTACACAAACGTAACACAAACTGCAACCCAAAGAGTCATTTCCAATGTCACAACTTAGTTCAAGTTTTATTATTCTAGCCAACATCTTTTATTTTGAATGTTTAGATCAAATTTTTTGTGAAGCAAGGTAGAAAGTAATCCCTGTTTTATAAGATTTCTTACCCCTTTAGGCATCCTCATTTGAGTTTCAAATTTGTACAAAAGCCCTCAATCCTTCTTTGATTCCTTAAAATTATTTTAAAGATTTTTCAATATGGAGAGAGTTATTTTAAAGATTTTTCAGTATGCCAGTCTCTCCCCATCAACTAGTCCAGTCCATTTTCTTCTCACGGGCTTTTATCTGAGATAAAGGCTTTTAATGAATTATGCTTTAATGCACAGCCATAGACTTTAACTGGGAAGATGGCTCAGTAGAATAAGTGCTTGCCTGGCAAGCGTAAGCACCTGAGTTCAATCCCTGGTTCCGAAAAAGAAAAAAAAAAAAAGTTTCAATATCTTTCTTCTCTTTAAAATAAAATTTTAAAACAAAAAATGTTGTGTAGGGCTGGCGAGATAATTCAGCAAGCTAAGCACCTGCGTGGGCAAGCTCAGGGACAGAGGTTCTATTCCCAGCACCACACACCACACAAGCCCTGCCCCTAAGAGCACTGAGCTGGCCACAGAGACTGGGTGTATTGGCACACGCCTGCAATCCCAGTGCTGGGGAGGCTGTAAACAGGAGGATCACTGGGAGTCTGAGCTGCGTAGTGAGATGTTGCACAAAATACATTTTAAAAAAAGAAGAATGTAATGTAGTATAGTCATTAGAGGATAGAGACTGCATCACCTAAAGGAATTATTTAAGCTTTCTGTATCTCAGCTTACTCATCTGTAAAATGGTATTTGTAACTATATATTTCTCACAGGGGAATATTAAGAACATACGTAATATGTACATCATGTTTAAAATGGTCTCAGCATGCAAAAGGCATGACTTGGTAGAGTTTCCTTTTTTAACTGTACTGCTTAAGGCGATAGATCTTATTGCAAGGGTATACATTTTGTTTTCTTAGCTACTCACTTCCCAATTCTTCTTACATCTATTTTGCTTTCACTTTGACTTTTTTTAAGCCTCCTCTATAAAATGTGTGGTATTCTTCATCTTTTTTATGTGTTGCAGTTAATAAATGTGCAATACCTAAAATTGAGATCTATATAAATGTATGATAATGATTATAAATAATATTTATTGAATACTTGATATATACTGAGCACTGTGCTAAATGCCTTGCATATGTTAGCCAATTTAACCCTCACAGCAGCATTACTGTTATTTTCTTCATTTCTCATATTAAGGAATTTAGACCTGGAGTAACAGTGAAATCTAAAGTAGGATTCTACAGTTAGAAAGTGGGAGTTAGTTTCATATCTATGTTAGGATTTCACTACCCTAATATAATGACTGACAAATTTGTAAAACTACAAAATTTGTAAAACTACATGTGTTCTTTGCCAATACATAAATATAAACCTATAAAATATTTATTTACATTTTAATTAATCTTATATAATTTTACATTTATTTAAATTTTCATATCCTAAAATATAGGAATGGAATAGTTACCTAATATTTCATCTTCTGTTTGTGGAAAAATATATTCAAGCCAATTACCCCCACTGTTTCACAGACACACAGTGTTTTTATAAAACTCTAACAAACATCCTTACACATGGAGTTTGCAGCCACCTCCAATTATTTCTCCAGGATTAAATCCTAGAAGTGAAATTGATGAGCAAAAAGATCTGTGTATTTTAAGACCACTATTCATATTTTCAAAATGTGCTCAAGAAACAATGCTTATCTTTGAACAGTAAGGTTCAAAGATGTTATGAATCCTGTCCAAGGAGATATATAAAGAGATTTATACATACATATCTATATTTATATCTATATAGATGTACATATATTATATATATATCAATTAATCTATTGAATTTTTATTGGAATTGCATTATACATAGTCAAAGGAAACATCTTTATAGCCAAGAATATGGCATGCCTAACCATTTATTTATTCAAATCTTCCTTTGTAAAGATTTATAGTTTTTCCTTATAAAAAAGATACATATTTGAGATAAAACATGTTTCTAGATATTTTAGAGTTTTGGTTGTTAACTTGAAAGTGGATGTTTCTGGCTGGTGAGATAGCTCAGTGGACTAAGCACTTGCTTAGGCAAGCACAGGAATTGGGGTCTGATCCCTGTCACCATATGCTGCACCAGCCCCACCCCTGGGCACTCTGAGCCAGCCAATAAGACCAGGCATGGTGGTGCACACCTGCAATCCCAGCTATGGGGAGGCTGAAATGAGGAGGATCACTATGAGTCTGAGCTTTAAAGTAAGACCCTGTACCAAATACATAAAAAAGTGGATGTTTCCCATTATATATGGCATTTTCTATTGTATAAAGGAATACAATCTATGATTTTATTATTTTTACTAACATTTAACATAATAGAAACTCATTTCTTACATTAGTGCTATTTATTATTCAGCTGATTTTCCTGAATCATCTAAATGCCAGTTTGAAGATCAATCAATAAGTAAATATTAGCTAGTTGACACGCCCTACCCCACCCTTCCTTCCTCACCTTTGGATTTGATTACACAGTTCCATATCACAAGGATGTTGGTAAAATTGGTCTTGGCAGAAAGGACTGTTCTATTATTGACATTATTGCTATCTACAAGAAGCAAATATAGTTACCTCCACAGCACAGGCAGAATCCTGCTACCAGAGCCCTTTGGTATATCACAGTTCTAGAAGGGTAGAGGATACACCAGTGTAAGATCATTCATGGCTCTCATGAGCAAGGGCAATGCCATAAGCAATGGTAGATGAAGGAATAATGAGTTCCTAAAACAACCCTAATATTTTCCAAATTTGGAACCCATTTGTACAACATTTTAGTCTTTGCAAAGACAGGATGTGGTAGTATGCTTTCTACCACTGTGACCAGTTACCTGAGATGACATCTTAAAGAAAGAAATGTTTGTTTTGTCTCCCACAGTCAGTGGTTCCAGTCCACACTTACATGCTCCCTTACAGTAAGTAGGGGCTGTAGCAGCACAGTACATCACGGCAGAGGAACCTGGCAAAGGACACTGCTCCCTCGTGATGGTGGGAATCAAATAAAGAAAAGAGGCTCTGTGGTCCCAGCATCTCTTGGAAGACACACACTCAATGACCTACCATCCTGCCTCTAGATCCTGCCTCCTGCTAGAGTTTCCACCAACTTCCAGTAGCTCTACAGGGCAGCGACCAAGTCTTTAACACATGATCCTTTGGATTGAACTATAGCACCGATTAAGTCAAAGGGCATGCTTCCTTACCATGTGCCAAGATAGTTTATTATTTTTAAGACCAATAGTAGAACATTGCTCGTGGTCCCCATACCAAGTCTTTGTTGATTTATCTTTCCTTCATTAAATAGGTGTGCTCTAAGTTTTAGGTTTCTTGTGAAATAAGCGTGTTTCCTTAAGAATTTAGTATTGTGTTTCTAATTTCATGACTTTTTTCTGAGGAAACTACACACACACACACACACACACACACACACACACACTTGCCTGAACCCAGTAGTGGGCCTACTGTAGTTGAGCCCAAGAGTCCAGTTCTTGCTCCTCTGCCAGCTTTATATCTGACCTCAAGAAAGACACTCTTGCTCAAACTTGCTTATCACTTCCAAAGGGAAAAAAGTTTCATTATTTCTAACATTTCTATAACAAACAGAACTCCAAAATGACAACTTCTATTCTCAGAAATTTCATTCACCTTATGATTTCGTCATGTGTTCTCTTAAATTTTTTCTGCCTTCTTTTACTCATTCTATTTGGAAAAAAAATCTAACCACAAAAGGTAGAGCTTGAGAAGCCCAGACCATGAAGCACAGAATACCGTATCTATTCTCTACTGTGTATTTTATCTAAACTCTACTGAGTTTCCCATCAGACACTTGAACAGCTTGCAGCTTCTGGATTCCTTGGTGCGGTGAGCAGTGTCCCTACACCTGCGGTTTTCTCTTCCACAGCACTGTCACTTAAGAACTATCACAGCAATAAAGTGTCCATGGGCTTACTTTCTGCTTTTGGAAATGTATATGGAAAAAAAGGAAGAAGTTAAATTTTAATAAATATTTTTAAGTTTACAGTCACTCATTACTTAAAGCTTAAAACAAATCTATAATAAAATTAAATTACCCTGAATGACAAAAGAAAAATAACTTAAACTTCCATTTCTTAGACTATACTATTATATCTAATTTTTTACATTATCAACCTACCTTAGAAAATAGAAATAAAATAAATGTCTTCTCTGGGTTATACCATGTATACATCCTCAAAGAAGTATGGAAAGGTCATGTTAATATCACAGTCAGAAAATGAAGACCTGAATCATCCATGCTGAGATATGAAAATAGCTTATAGCGACTTCCTCCCACACATAACCCTCCTGGAGAGATTTTTCTAAATGGCAACAGGGCTATGCATTTTCAAAGGTTGCTTACCAGGACTCTAAGTTGTCTTTATGATATAATGAGCCACTATCATTTTATTTCACTGGTTTTTTATCTCATGAGGTTAATCTACTATTCTTTCACACAGCGACTAAAACTTTGAAGTCATCTTTTATGATACTGAGAGAGAAGAGAACAGATCAAGCTGTGAACCTGTGTGATCTGCTGGACCTGCTGCCTTCCCCACAGAGACCAGTGCTATGCAGTAATGCAGACTCTGAAGCCAGACTATCAGGGATGAAACCCATTGTCCATGAAACACTGGCGATCTGCTGACTCTGGGGCTCTGAGCTCTGAAATGAGAACGGTAATGGTTATCTCACACAGTGATAGTAAGAATTTGATGAGTTAATGACACTATGCATGGCATGTTGAGTGTGCTATCTTGTACTGTCTAAGCTTTTACCTACCATATCTTCATTAGCCCTGTACTTTAGTGCACTTGGCCTCTAATCCCTCAAATGTGATGAGCACGCTGCTTCTCTAGGACTCTGTAAAAGGTATTCCCTTAAAAGTGATTACCATGTGGGTAATTCTATACTCATTTGTATGACATTTTTATTACTAGCTTCCTTTCTTCCAGGTGTATCTTCCATGAGGCCAGGGACATTATTTTGCTCCAATTTCATACTCAGGGCTATGTTGATATTTATACTGAATGTTCAATAGATATGGAGCAAATAAAGAAGTCTATGAAAAAAAGTACCTAATTTTTAAACTATCATAAAAACACACTAAGTCTCCATGTTTGAAATCCATTCTTCACTTTTTGCATCAAATTACATCAAATCTCCATTTAGCTTAAAATGTCAAAGGTATGCTTTCCTATATTTTCTGTCATTTTTTTTGAAGTGCATCCCATTGATGAGAATTTTAATTACTAACCTAGAACTAGTATTTTTGTTCCATTGAATTCAAGCACATATACCAAGACACCTCCCCAAACTATTCAGTTCTTTTTTTGATATATAGAAGTTGCTTCTTTAATTCTGTTTATTTTTATTGTCTATATTTTTTTATTTTATTGAAAAATAAATTGTAATGAGACAGTTTCAAAGCTGATTAATAGGACAGTTTCAATAATTAATACATTATACATTGTTATCTTCTTAGTGGTTATCCACAGTACAAGAAACAGACAGAATATCCTGTCCAAACATTATTAGTACAAATCTTTCTTCTCATTGAATTAAGTGAAAGGAGCTATATGTCTATCCTATTTTTAATATACAGATACAAAACGATTCTTCCTGTGTATCCCTTTTTTTGTTTAGTCCTGTCAGAGGTGGGTAGTCTATTGGTATCTAAATACTACAGGTGCTTGAATTCAGCAAAACAATCCAACACTGTCCAGCAGTCCATAATATTAGTGGGTTATCCTCAGAAGTTATTGACTTGAGCCTCTTACAGCTCATCGTATTAATATGGCTTTACTTTACATACCTCGTTTTTATATTTTTCCATTGGTGGTTAAGACCAAGATAAAGCAAGACTGATATAACAAGAAATGTAACTTTTGCATCTGATAAGGTCAGCCAAGTACCCTCAGGAGTTATCCTGTAACCCTGTACCGCACTTTGTAGGTCCTTTTGTCAGTGTCAGCCATGCGGATGAGTCACGGCCATTGCTTGACCAATTTGTTTTCTGTGAAAGACTGAGAGAATGTTTTCTCTCCATGTGACTCTTCTTAGGCACACTACATGTCATTGATCACATTCCTCTGTAGCTCCATAATCTCCTTGATCAGAAATTTTGGGGCACAACTGAGTTGCATGATGTTACAGTACAGATTCTCTTATGTCCTGAGTCTTCACTGACCTTAAAAGGCTAGGGTCAAAATGTTGGCTGTCCTTGCAGCCCTTCCTTTTCTCCAATTTTTGATCTGCAAACTTAGGTTGTTAACCCTCCAGAAGAGAAGCTTATTATTACCCTGCAACATATGCAGTTCGGTTTACCCTAAGTATCTGTCTAAATATCAAACATCTTAGGCAAAACATGGAACAGGTATTTTCCATCAAATAAGTGCTTCTTCAGAAGCCAGACTGCAGAAGTTAATCATGTCTTTTCAAGAACTATACAAATATGTGATAGGATCTATGAGACTACCTCATTTATTTCTTCTTTGAAGTTATAGACACCATGAACAAAAAAAGTCTAATCAAATTGAGTCAGTCAGAAGTAAACATAGTGTCCCCAGAACAAAATTTCTTAGCAAATAATGCAAGACCTTAAAACTCAATGCTTTTCTCTTTAGGAAGTACAGACAAAAACTCCAATAGGTTCAGTGTACCCTAATGATGTTATCATTTTGGCTTAGTGGATGTAGTTTATAATGAGGATGTACATGGAAAGCAAGACAATAATGTTCATGGAGAGGATGCATTTGATTTTTCACATTACTAGTGTACTATTAGTATTTTCCTATAAGAAAATTAGTACTCTCATAGGGCAATGACCAGAAGGCTAATGTTATAAAAAGCACTCTGCACTCCTCTGGGAGAGGTTTTACATAACAATATTATTCAAATCATCATTCAAAATTCATTTAGAGGGTCTTACAAACCTTCAGGCCACCGGGAAAACAAATAAGTTTGACAAAGGCTCTGTTGAGTTAGCAACTTCAGAACACATCACTGCAGCTGACTTTCAGTCATTTCATTGACATATACAACCTACTTCTGCCTTCTCACTTAAATTTTTACTTCACTGCCTTTTTGCTCGAAGAGTGGTCTGCAGGACAGTAGCATCAGCATCACAGGGCAGCTGGTTAGACACACAGATTAGAGACCACACCTCGACATATTAAATCAGATTGGCAATTTAACAAGGTCTCTGGGTGATTTGCATGCACATTACACTTGGAGAACTGCTGCAGATAGTTTTACTCAAAGCAATGAGAAGTAAATGGAAAATTTCAGCATAAAATAAATACAGTGTTGATGAAAGGGGTCACTTGGCAAAGTGCAAGAGATGACCGTGTAGCAGCTGGAGGCACTGGGGCTTGACATGGCCCTCAGTTCTGCCTCTGTGTGTATTAAGCACTGTTTGTCCCCACCTCACACATGGGCTGCTCCAGGTAGTTACCACTTTCCATCCTGGTTTCTCTGCTGTCTCCATGAGAGATGCCTGTGGGAAACCGTTTCATCATTGTGACATGGAAATGAGAGTTCTTCCCACCATGGCAACACTTGACCAACCATGAATAAGAGCTGATTCTGAAGTGCTTTCTCTTAGACCTGTAAGAGTAAGGATAAGTCTCAGTTACCAAAGGAAATGGATAACTGTACTTCAGAGCTGTGGCTTTCTCCTATCCTGTGGAATTGTAAAAGTGATAGGATATCCCTCCTATGGTAATGTTACATTGCACACAACTCTATCTATCTATCTATCTATCTATCTATCTATCATCTATCTATCTATCTATCTATCTTATCCATCTGTTTATCTCTATCTGTCTCTCTCTCTAACAGACTCAGCTGAGGCTCTTTCCTAATCTGAAGAATTGAGAAGCCTCCTTTGGAAACCCACACACCAAAGGGTAGCATCTAGGACAGTGGTGTCAAATCCATGGCACAGGTGTTAATGTTTTTCTTTTAAGGCAAAAGATGTTAATGTATGAGTTGATTTTTTCTAAACTACAACCTCAGAATTCAAGTTCAATTGCAGTGTTAGCACTCTGTAACAAATATGCAGGTTTGAGGTTGTAGTTTGAGCACTTGGTCTAGATTCTAGAAACTCAACATGCACTGCAGCCAGAAGCCCTCAGGAAAGCAGACCCCTCAATCATACAGCCATCGGGCAGTGGGCTTATTAATGAAGTTAGTAAGCTTGAAAACAGATACTTCTCCAATTGTATCTCTACATGGGAAAGCAGTTTAATAATGACTGTACTGCAACCTGTAACACCTTGAGCCCAGGCATAGCTAAGCCATGCCATGTAGTCTCACTGCAAAACCTGAGTGAATAATGTACTCTCTTTTAAACTGCCGGGTATACTACAATTTCTTATGCAACAACAGAAAGTGAATATACCCTCCTTTAGGATGAGGTTGCCTGATGTTAGGGACTCTATTTGATACGTCCAAAGTCTCATAGAATGTGACATATAGCTGTTGTTTAACATGAATAAATCTATAAACACATATCTTTGATTTTGCTGAGACAGAATTCAGTGTTTATATCTAAAATTATATTCAGCACTAGTATGAGTAGAGTATATTCAGTACCAGTATTAATATAATATAATAAGCAATAACCATATATTAAATCTCAAACAAAACTGACAATCAAAAAGAAAGAAACATAAGTAATTTTGGTTCTCACTATCCAAGCATCAATAACAAAAAGACATGGTTAACTCACTATTCCTTCTAACCTATTTTCCTGTTTCAATAATGGTAGAGAACATACTGTCAGTAAATTTCTTTCTGGGCTATTTCACTCAACATCCTATGATGATATCAACATCCTGTCATGATTATAAAATCAGCCACTTTCAAAGATACATTTGAATAATTGGCTTTGCCTGGTTCCAGTAACATTCTCCCAGCGTTCTCTGCCTGATGTTATCTCGTGTAAGCAACCAATCATGAAAGTCAGGTGTGGTGCACCTGATGCCTCCACTGCAGCCCAAGTTTCCTAATTTTAGTCATAATTCTTTCTTCTCATCAGAGAAGTGTTGTTGCAAGTGGAACAAAATTTCACAACACTCTAGATTATGATAAACTCAAATGCTGCTCTAGCCTAGCACTCCATGCCGGTGCCTATCGTAGCTATTGCAACACACTGATGCTGAACTCATATGTGCACACAAATTTATATACATGTCTGTGCCTGGGTATATCTGTACATACACGGGCAATTTAGACATTTATTTTCTGCATGAATCTTTCATTTTATCACCACATAACCTTAATCTCAGTACAGATTTCCCATCCTGATGCCAAACAAAACAGGTGACCAACAATTAGCATGAGATCAGCTCCAAGACTACCCCGCTTCTCTGTCCTAGTATAGCCCTGTTTGAACACCTTGAAGTAAATCAATACTTCTCTTTCCCTTTCCCTTTTCTAACCTACACCCCTTCCTTACCCACTCCTCCATCAAATTGCTCTAGCCAATCTGTCCAGTTGTCTCCATCCTGGAGATACACACTCCTCATCTCACTTGACTTAGCAAACTTTGACATGATTGGACACTGTTTCCTTCTCAGCACCTCTTCACCTTCCTTCCAGGACACCACACAGATCACATGATGGCTCTGTGTCATCTTGGCTGGTTCCCTTCTTTGCCAGCTTCTTAATGTTGGAGTGCACCCAGGCTCCTTTATTTTGGGACTTCTCAGTCCTACTATCTACCTGTATCTCTTGTACATGTCTCTACCCATCATGATTCCCACTGAACTCAAAAGAGAGACAAGATCACACAGTGAGAACAAAACTCTCCACATCTTAGTAGTTAATACAAGATTCTCATTCATGTTACCCAGTAGTTGTGGATTGCCTGGAGGTGACATCCCATGTTGTCATCTCTCCAGCAAAAAAGTTGATAGAACAGCTACCATTTGAAACATTGCCCCTTGCTGAGGCAAAGGTAAAGAATGTGAAAAATTCTATGTTGATGGTGAACACTTCCCCTCAAAAGGTATACATATCCTTTTCATTCAATGTCAATTTGACTGAGTAACTTTTATGGCTACAATGAGCAAAAAAAAAACTTATAATTCTAAAATGACACCATATTAGAAAAGCAAATGGAAATGGTTGGAAAAGTAGCACTAATGATTACTAAAATTCCCAAATTTAAATATTTTGCTTAAGATTTACTCTAGTTTCAAATATAAATAAGATTGACTCTAGTTTGCTTAAGAAACTCTAGTTTCAAATATCCAACTCTCAGCTCAGCATCTTCATGTAGACATCTAAATGAAATCTCATACTACATTCAAAACTGAGTTTCAGTTTTCCCCCCACTCCAAAGCAAACCTTCTTCTTTCATTTTTTCTGTCTCCAGCTCATTGTAACTCCATTAACTCCTTATGTAAACTTTGCAAGGGTTTGTAGCTGTGCACACCTGTGCCTCACCCTGAAAAAAAATGAGAGGGGATAGACAAAACAAGTGAATTACTAAATAGATTTTGTGGGGTTTTCTCAGTTCATCTGAATTCTTTATATCCTTTAAAAACTGCAGACTAAACAGATATTTCCTTCAAGAAAACTTTTTTGAATCATTGAATCTAGTAGTCAATACAATAACTCTTGAACATCCAGGACCTATTACTATATCCAAATATTGCACTGAGTTCCTGCACTCCCTGTGTCTCCTAGGCCACAATTAAGCCCCTTTAGGGACAAAGTCTTTATTATACTAGTATTTCTTGAACATTCTGTTAGAAAAGACTTCACTAGTATGTCCCCTCCCTCATTTCACATGGCCAGTCTTGCTCTACGTGTCTACAACATAGAGCCATAGAATATTTCATATATTGTAAATAGGTTACAGGTTACTCTAATTCTCATTACCCATTTCCAAAGCTACCTACTACAAAGTAGGCTTTTTTTTTCTATTTCAAAGTTAGTTGAATTTACTTTGGGGCTTATTTTTTTTGTCAAGACTCTCAAATTATTTTCTTACTCATTAGACAAATGCCATTTCAGGTGTGGAAATTTGCTTCCTAAAAGCTTAAATTTTTAATAAACTATTCACAAATTATGTTATTTTCTGCATCTGACATACCAGATGTGACAGTTGTCAGCTGTACACTGACAGTTACAAGCCCAGGAGACCCTAAATGGAGAGGCTCTAAATACAGAAACACACACACTCAAACTAAAGCTATTTCTAGTATATATTGAGGTGTTTGCTTCTTTTTCAAGGAAATAAGATTGGAATGCAAATACCTAAATTACATTTTTCGTCAGTTTCTCCTTCATGGGTGTGCTATGGTGATTAAGTTAATAAGCATATGGAGAATGCTTAGAACTTGCAATTTAAGTATGTGTTGCTATTATTTTCTTTCCCTTAGGATTAATAAATGCTTAATAGGCTAAGTGAATATACTTTCTTAAATTAGAATATGAAATCCAGTCTTTACTTAATGTTGTTAGTAATATTTTAAACCTTCAGTTGATTAAAAATAGTACAACATAAAGCCAGGGATGTTGGCACACACCTGTAATCCCCGTCCTTCTGGAAGCTGAGGCAAAGGATTGTGGCAAAGCTAAGCCTAAGCAACTTAGCAAGCTTATGTCTCAGAAATAAAAACTAAAAAGGGCTAGCAGTGTTCAATACCCAGTACCACCAAAACAAGGAAAAAAACAGTTTAAATAAATTGATTTCACAATGAAATTGTGATTGTGCATAATGTTAGGAAACATGGACTTGTAATGTGTGTGTGGCAGAAAAATAACTAGGTGTCAAGACTCATACATACAGATCTGATAATTCTGCCTGATAGTAGAGAACAAGACAGGGGAAAGCAAAGTTCAGAAGAAGTAATTGCATCACCTGAGAAGGATGACCAAAGGGGAACTGCCAAGTTGAGCAGAAAGCAGTGCATAACTGATAGAGCAACGGAAAGCCATCTTGGATCAGCATCATTCTCAGGTGAGAATAAAGAGGACAGCCCCAAGTGTCTCTACTTACTACAGTGTGAAAGCACTCATTTTTCCAATGCCAGTCACCTGAAAATAGAAATCCTCTCCTAGATGTGTCTCCTGGTGCACTCTGAGGCAGAGTAGAGGGAACACAGTCTCCACCAGGCCAGGCTGAGGCCTCTTCCCCTTCTCAGCTACTTAGGGGTCTCTTAGTGCAGCCTCCAGGGAGCAGTGTCTCTTCACTGTGACCAGTGCCAAAATTCTTCCATGTGCATGCTCCTGGAAACCTTTCTAGACCAAGAAAATTAATTAATCTTTAAAATTAAATAATTAATTAATTAATTAATTAATTTAATTGTGGTAGCCTTCCACTAGCCCATCCATCATAGAATGAGTCATTACTCTGATAGGCAGGGTGACTTGATTCAAAGGTCACACACGGGCCTTTTTAGAGCAAAAATAGAGAAAAAAGGACCACAATTGTGAGAGTAAAAGGAGAACACATAGAGGGTGTGATTCTAAAAATAGAACTTAAAACTACAGTGCACACCTGTAATTACAGCTTTCTGAGAGGATTGGGCAGAAAGCCTACAAGTTCCAGTCCTGTCTGGGCAACTTAGTGCATCCTTGATTCAAAATGAAAAAGGGAGGAAGGAGTTTGGGATGTAGTTCAGTGCAAAGATGCTGAGTTAAGTTCGTAGTCCTAAGGGCCAGTGAGATAGCTCGGCAGACTAAATGCCTGCATAGGCAAGCTCAGGGACCAGTGCTTAATCTCCCGGTACCTCATGTTGAGCTGGCCCTGCCCTCATATGTGTTGACTTAGCGACCCAGTCTGGGCACAATGGTGCATGCCTGTAATCCCAGCCCTGGGGAGGCTGAAAACAGGAAGATCACTGAGTCTGAGCTGCATAGTGAGAGTCTATATCAAATACATAAAAAAATTTAAGAAACAAAATTCCTAGTCCTACCAGAAAATTTAAAGTCTCCTTAGCCCTCTTATATATGTAAAGTCACACATACTGCAATCCCTGGGACAACCAAAGTTCCTATTTATACTTCCAGTTGAAGTTTAGTAATTTTTTGTCTACTGATAGTTTTGTTGTTCATTTTTGCTGACGCTTTTACCTTCAACCAGGTCCTTGGATATGATGCTAGCAACTGTCACCATCAAAACCTCTAAAACAGTGAAGATAACCTTTTATTAAATCACAAGTTTGAGAGGATTACCAACTCTATGAGTGTATATACATACATATTTGCCGATCATGCACATTGTCTACACACTTGTGCTTTGCTCACAATTTGGAGTTTTCAAAGTCTTCTAAATGCAGAAGAAAACCCTTCACAGCTCTCCCTCAGCAAGACCTACATGAACTAAATTAGTGCAACCAACAGGTGGATTCTGCAAACCAGCGACTATAGATAAAGTCAAATATCAATGAAACAGGAGAACTGTCTCCACCTTCTTTATTTGGAAATAATCTATAGAAAGAGAACTTTTAATTACCACACGGGGTTGACGAATGTTTCAATTTGTAGCAGAAGCAGCAGGCAACTCCTTCACCCATGCACTTCATTGATTTTCACTAGCATTACTTTGCTTTACATAATAATAATTAGCTGTTACTGGCCTAAAAACACTTTCTCACTTTAACCAAGTCTCCCTCTCCTGAGAGAGATAAGCTTATTATCTCTCTATGGGTAATCAAACCAGAATAGAACAGTTAAATAGCTTTCTCCACGTGGTAGTAAAAGTTAATATACATATTATATTGATGATTCCCTTCCCTAAGCTCATCAAACTGTACCTTTCTCCTTTAGAAAAATTAGCAGTATTTCCAAATTTGCTGATTTTATAATTTAGTAATATCAGTTAATACAAAATATTTGCACAGAAGCCGGAAACAGTCACCTTTGTACAAAAATCCACATCAACTTGATGTCCAAATTTGTCTCAATTTTACCACAAGGACCCTATTGACATCACCATTTGTGCTGCTGCAGTTGTCTTTTGTTCTTAGTTGTCTAAGCCTTAAGATCAGACTGGCCCCTAGTGGTGAACTTCTCCGCTGAGCTTCAAATTTTCAACAGGTATGAGATAAATATCCGTTGATTATTCATTGTGATGGCAACCTCATCAATAATGAGCTTCCTACCACCACCTTTATAAACTTATAATTATTTCTGAGCATCACATCTCATATTTTGAAAGTCACCAACATAAAAAATGTTGTTGACAGAATAGAAATTTGTTAATTTTTACTGACAAGTTCTAAAATGGGAGGTGGAGCTGAGATACATCTTTTACTCAAATCGGAAAATGTAAAAGAAATGCTAATAATATGCTAATAGCTACCCCAAGACAATAACTCAAGAATTACCATCTACAAATAATCATCTGTGTAAGCAGTACCTTGACTTTAAACTCTTCGAATGCAAGCATGGAGATGGAGCTAATCATACTAATTAACTCAGTGTGTCTTGTAACACATTAATGTTGAGTAAAAGAACAGGCAACTAGAGAAAAAGGCCAAAATTTCAATTAGTTAACCCAAATGGAACATAAATATTCTCAAAACTCGTTTGGCCTTTAGAATAAGAACTGTAGTGCCAGGATGGCGGGTGCAGCGAGATCGTGCGACACTGGCGGCATGGAATTGTTATTTTTTTTTTTCAAAGTTTTATTGACAAAGAGATAGCAATGAGACAGTTTCAAATCAAATCGGAAGGACAGTTTCAACAAATAATACACTGCATATATTCTTCTTAGTGGTTAATTGCTGTACAAGATGCGGACTTGTGATCCTATTCACAAACACCATTAGAACAAATCATTCTATTCATTAAGAGAATGCAACTATATATCTATCCCAACCTCTTTGAATACACAGATACAAAATGGACATTCATCGGTGTACCCCATTTTTTCTAAGTTCCATTGCAATTGTTGTTTATGGCACTGCTTTGTAGTTCTGCATTCCAATAGGAGAACTTACTATAGTTGGCAGCAGAATTGACAGGTTAATGTAGAGTATCCATAACCACCTAGACCCTTACAGAACCAACGTAAGATGGGACTTCACAAATTCTTTCCGTTAGTTAGCTTCTGCTTTAAAAGTAGTTGTTTGTTACTGTTGCTGTTTTGTTTCACAGAGCAGTATAAATACGTAGTACGACAGCTCGAACTCTAGTGATCCTCCTGTCAACTTTCCTAGAGCTGGGATTACAAGAGTGTGTGCCACCACTCCCTGTTTCAGGGCCCGATAGGCCCAGGCTTCTGCAAGGTTCTAGGGCCAGCATGGCGTGCGGTACCAAGGATCAAACTCTGATCCTTGCACTTTCTGGGCAGGTGCTTAGACCAAGGAGCTGTCTCCACAGTCCTTTAAAAGTATTTCTGATGATCCCTTTGTAGGACAGGTCCCAATCTGGACTGCCAGAACTTTTGTTTTTTATCATAAAGTTGTGCGTGCATGCCTTTTGTATGCCTGATACCATATTATGCAACTTACCACACCACTCTAGTAAATAACAAAATACTGATAGTATTTTGAGTGTTTCAGGAGTTAAAAAGCATAGTAAGACACAGTCCTTCCCTTTTCATGGGGAATCTAGTTCTTATGTCAATCTATTCCTTACTCTGAATCTCCAACCTCTGCCTCATAGGTTAGCCTCCATGTCTTCAAAAGTCCTCATGTGTAACTGCTTTAAACCTGTTTTTCAGAGACACTACCACTGAGCTTTCCATCCACCATCTTCAAAATGGTCTTCCTTTCACATAAATCCTTACAGTATGTCCTATGTGCAATATATCATGTTCTTGCACACCTTAAAGTTCCAATCAGGTTTTCCAAACCATTTTTCATCTGAAATTACTACGTAGTAACTAGAGATCTTGACAAATCCAATAGAATTTATGAACCCTTACTTTCTAACGGTCATCTGCTCTATGTGACATATTGACTACCACCTCTTCCTCACAATTCTTTTCTCCTTCTGGATTCCAAGACATTGCTCTGATTGTCCTTATCCCTTTACAAGTCCAGGGACCTGTGGTCTATGGCTGAGCATTAAATGCTCATGTCCCATGAATGAGTGTACTAGTACTGATCACAAAGAAGCATTTCTGTTTACTTAAAGGAAATGAGATATTAGAAGAGCTACGGGATCCCCAGGGAGACATAGATGAATGAGCTTCCCAGCCTTGGTAAATACTGTAAATATTTGTGTGACCTTTGTCAAATCATATTCCACGCTGAGTAGTCAGATATGTGATTTTTATGAAAACACAAAGAGGCAAAGCACATTGGAGACATCTCCATCAAGTGTATTAGAGACATCAAAGCACATTGGAGACATCAAGACATCAATTGGTCTAAGTCTCTTTAGAGCCCACACTAGGTTTTTTGAGTCTGATCTTCGGTAAACTACTGTATATTGATTCACAACTTCCTTCAGTAACTTAAATTGTTTGTTTTTAGCATAACCATTTGCTGTGCTAAGATTGCTGCCCTATAGCCTCCTTCCCGTGTTGTTTTCCACTGTGAAACCATAAAGAAACGTGAGTCTGTTGTGGCTTATATCTAAATGTCCACCTAAAGGCTCCTGCACTCATAGGTGGGGCTTTTTGAAAGTGGCTGGATTCAGGTTGTGTGAATATGGATTAACAATATGTGATAATGACAGCGGCCTCGCGAAGGCTCCAGAGTCGCGGCGTGCAGAGGGTGGGCTGCAATCTCACTTAGGGCCGGCGCATGCACAGCGGCTGGCCTTCAGCTAGCGCTGCTGAGTTCCCCGCCCACGAGGAGTGCGGCGATTCCTGTCCTTGTGTACTCGCCTGTTGCTCAAGCCTTCAGTCTGACTCTGCCCAACCATGGCTTCAGCTTTGGAGGCATTACAGAATGATCTAGAAGAGGTAAAGACATTGCTGGAAAAGGCTATTAGAATGAGAGTACGTGATGCCCTGACAGCTGGAAAACCAAGATTGAAACAGAAATAAAAAATAAAATGCAACAAAAATCACAGAAGAAACCAGAGCTTCTTGATAACGAAAAACCAGCCGCTGTGGTTGCTCCCATCACAACAGAATATACAGTGAAGATCAGTAATTATGAATGAAATCAGTCAGATAAGTTTGTGAAAATCTGCATGACCTTAACTGGAGTTCATCAAGTTCCTGCTACCAATGTGTAGGTGCATTTCACAGAGAGGTCATTTGATCTTTTGGTAGAGAATCTAAATGGGAAGAATTACTCTATGATTGCAAACAATCTCTTGAAACCCATCTCAGTGGAAGGCAGTTCAAACAAAGTCAAGAGTGATATAGTTCTTATGTTGTTTAGAAAGAAAGCACAGAACACTCAGTGGGAATACTTCACTCAGGCTGAGAAAGAGTGCAAAGAAAAAGAAAAGCCATCCTATGATGCTGAGACAGATCCTAGTGAATGTTTTAAAGAAGATTTATGAAGATGGACGTGATGCTACGAAGCAAACCATTAACAAAGCTTGGAATCAAGAAAGAAGCAAGCCAAAGGAGATTCAGAATTTTAAGACTTTAAAGTCCTTTTGAAAACTGATTCAGAAATACTGAGATTTCCAATAAGGGAATGTTGTTGAGCTGCACATAGAAATTTGACAGATAGCTGCAAAGCCTTCAAAGTAAAGGCAGTGAATTCTCCATTTCTTACTGGAGGATTTATTGAAATAAGATGCATATTAAGTACTTCCTCCAAAGATTGTTTCATTAGTATCCCTGTCATATTTTTATTTATGTAAGGGTTACGTGGTATTCTCATTGAAATATAAAAAGCAAGTCTTACCTAAAGAAAACAATACATTGTGTATGTTTTTGTTCATATAGGAGGTTAAAAAAAAACAGAAGTATATGCTTGCCTGTAAGTTACAGATAGCAGCTCCCACTAATGTAAGCATAAGAATAAAACTGAATTTTTGTATAAAATTCAAATTAGCTCTTGTGCTTCAAATTTGCTGTAGAGTAGATGGTCCCCTATTGCCAACTTGAGCAGTGCAAAGAGCAGGACTACCATGCACTAATCCAATCACAAATGTTTTTACCGATATTTAAATATAATTGCTTATGAATATAGAATTGAAGTAATAGACAGGCATCTTCGTGTAGTACCAGTTAGTAAGTTCTACCATGGATCAGATAGCTTTAAAAATAATAACCATAGTGACCAGGGAGATGGCTCAGTGGAATAAGTGCTTCCCTGGTAAGTGCAAGGGCCTGAGTTAAATCCCCTGTTCCACCAAAACAAAAAAACAAAACAAAAAAAAAAAAAACATAAAGTAAAAATAACTAATTTGAACATCATCTATTCCTATGTTCAATAAAGTTAAATTTTTATGTTAAAAAAATGTGCTACTTGTATTAGTTCGCTCATTGGGTTAGCATTATTCTGGGTGTGGGTGACGGGAAGCCCAACCCTAGGTGTGGATGGCACCAACCAATAGGTTTGTAGCTTGGGTCTAATATAAAGGAAAGATGGAAGCCAGGCTGGCTGTTTCCTGCCTACCCTGCCATGGACTGCTCCTCTGTAATGTCCCTCTGCCATACCACCCTGCCTTGGAGCCAGCCAACTATGAACTGAAACCGCTACAAACTACCAACTAAAATAAACCTTTTCGTCCTTTTAGCTTGTAGGTATCAGGCATTTTGGCCCAGAAATGAGAAAGCAACTAAGACACAGTTACTGAAATCGCAACTGTTACATTCACCAATATCTTATTATCTAACCAGGTATATTTTTTTTACAATTAAAGTCACAAATGATCTGTTCTTTATTTTGGCATTCAAGAGTGGAAAAATTTCTCTCTTTAAAGGCAAAGAAGGGAAGTTTGTTGAAAATATCAGTGTGCTTTTGGTTACGCTGCTAGCCAGTTATCTCAGAACTCAGAGGAGCTTGAAATCAAATAAATAAACTGATTGTAAAAACTTGATACTCAGGGCCACGGAGATGGCTCAGTGGAATAAGGCCTTCCCTGGCAAGCACAAGGTCCTGAATTCAATCCCCTGTTCAAAAAAAAAAAAAAAAAAACTTAAAACTCTATGAAGCACATTGAAGTCTTCTGTTGTATGATTGCAGGGTTTTGTTTCTTTGATAATTGAAGTTGGTGAGTCATGGCCATTGCTTGGCCAATGTGCTCTCTGTGAAAGCCTGAGAGAGTGTTTTCTCCCCATGTGACTCTCCTTAGGCACACTCGACGTCATCAATCACTTTCCGCTTTGGCCCCATAATCTTCTTAATCAGAAAATTTGGGACACTACCAAGGTACATGACGTTACAGTACAAGTTCTCATATGTCCTGAGTCTTAATTGACCTTAGAAGGTTAGGGCCAAAATGTTGGCTTTCCTTGTAGCCCTCCTTTTTCTCTAATTTTGGTCTGCAAACTTAGGTTGTTAACCATTCAGACGACAAGCTTATTGTTATTATCAAACGATTTAGGCTATCAAGCTTAACCTCACTATCTCACTGCATTTCAAACATCTTAGGCATAATAAGGAACAGGTATTTTTCATCAAGTATTGATATGTTAAACTTTAAGTCCCTACATAATATGATAAAAAAACATTTAAAAATTAGATTATATTTTAAAAATAGGATAACGAATTCTATACTTCTCATGTTTGCACATAAGTCCAAAAATCTCACCATATACAACCTTGAAGCAGGACAGTCCCACAATATTCCTTTTCCTGTCTCTTGCTTTCATTCACCACCCCCTTCTTCTTGAACATCCACCTACCCGAGAGACATGTTAGCAGTAACTGGCATCCACATGGCTGCACTGACAAAGGTTCTACAATCTGAGGTACAGGATCTCAGGATAAATCCTGAGGGCATTTCTCTGACCTTCTCAGACCAAAAAGCTACAACTCTTCTTGCATAGGTCCTGCTTTACCTTGGTCTTAACCATCTAGTAGAAAAGTATGAAGACGAAATATAGGAAATAAAGCCATGCTGTTATGTTGAGCTGTGGGGGACTCAGGTCAATAATTTCTGACATTGCCAGTTAAACAGAAGACCCAATGCTATTATGGGGTACTGGACTCTTTTAGATTATTTTGCTGAGTTTACACACCTATAATATTCAATAACGGAACTTAGAAAAAAATGGGGTATACAGATGAATGTCCATTTTGTATCTGTGTATTCAAAGTGGTTAGGATAGATATATAGTTGCATTCTCTTAATGAATAGAATGATTTGTTCTAATGATGTTTGTAAATAGGATCACAAGTCCATATCTTGCACAGCAATTAACCACTAAGAAGAATATATGCAGTGTATTATTTGTTGAAACTGTACTTCCGATTGGATTTGAAACTGTCTCATTGCTATCTGTTTATCAATAAAACTTTGAAAAAAATAATTGCAGTTGGCTAATCCTTAAAAAGATAATTCTGAAGAATCCCCAGGGGAAATTCAAGGGAGACCCAGAAAGGTTATCTAGAGGTGACTGGATGAAAGGACAAAGGAAGGCTGTGAAATGTGAAGCCCTGAAGCCCACCCCCTATTTACCACACACTTCTTTTCTGGCCCTTTCTCAAAACGGTCTGTTGACACGACTCACTTCCTCTGTTTTCACATTGAGCTTATTATCACACCATAAAAATCTGCATTATCCTTTGACCTAGAAATTTTACAATCTCATTTGGCAAATACGGTAGAAGTAGATAATAAAAGCTGGAATTCTTCCTCTTCTGCAATTGTGTTATATAATTATAATAGTTGTTCTCACTTCTGGCAGCCTACTCCAAATAAGATATTGTGAAACACTTTGTAGAATTATCTTATGACCCCTACAACCACTCCTGTGGCCCTCTTACCCTAAACCGATGGATGAGAAAACTGTGACTCAGAAAGATGAAAAAAAAAATGTGCCTGGGATGTAGCAGAAACTGGCTGTTCACATGTTAACTAAATCTTCATTTTCACCTTGGACTGTGTTCCCCAGCATGTTAAGAATCCAGGAAAGAAGTTAAAACTGAAGGAAAACACATGAATAAAAACCTCCAGATTCCTTCTCCTTTTCAACAAGTCATGGTCACCACTGTTTGTTGCACATTGTGAGTCACTGTGGTAATAAAACTTGAGCTGGGAAAGAATGAGAGACAGTGTCATATTATGGAGAGACAGCTTATCTCTATAACTTTCTGTGAAAGACAATTCTGTAGGTAGGATGTGACATGTATACACCAGGCCATGAGATAGGTCACACTGCCTCCACCTTCAATTCTAGGAAATCTCACTAACCCCAGAAGAAAAAACTAATTCAGAACAAAACTATTTAGATCAAAACTCTGGCTTATTTAGATTAAAACTGCCTCTAAGTGAAACTCTTCAAGTGAATCTCAAATTCATTATATGTATGTATCTACTTAAAACATAATGAGGTCATTATTTCTTAAATATGTACATCTTTGTCAAAAACAAATCTGTCAGAAGCCTTTTGAGAACCTAGTTTAGTAGATTATACAATTATTAAAGGTCAACCTTTTCTGTGGTGTTTAATGTACTGAAAATTGCATTTGCAACCTTGGCTAATGTGCTGTCAGATGTCAGTCATCATTTCACAAATGTACCTGAACTGGACTACAAATTAAGTTGGTCCAAAATCTAATTTATTTGGCAAGCAGAGGGGCAAAATTATCTTGTGGTTATGGGAAAAGACTTCATGGAAGACCTGTTCTGAAGGTATGCTATGGTAGCTATGGCAATAAGAATGACAGGTGACATACAGATAGCTGTGGGAAACACTCCTATTTGGGAATTCCTGCAGGGGAACTTGGAAGTCATAACACAGACTCAAAGCCCAGGGAATACGGCCACACATCAGGTGCCACTTCATCAGGCACAAGGCCAGGAGGATGACATACACATTCTCTCTTTTTTTAGCCCTTACTTTTTATTTATATTTTTTAGACATACATATTCTCAAGTCAAATTATGTCTAAAACAAATCTATCAGTAGGCTTAAAGTCTACTTTTTAAAAAATGATCTACAGTCAATCTTAACAGTTTTTAATTCAAAGGTTTTGTACAAATCTCCCTAACCAGTCAATTGATGATTTCCATTTCAAATAGTATCTATTTTTCTGTATAATATTACATAATGGTAGAAAAAGCAAGCACCCACTACAAAATTAATCATTTCTAACATGGCTCCTCTGTTTCTTTAAAGATTGTTTTAAGTTTATTGGTACAATTTAGATACACATAATGACCACCTTTATCATAAGGAATTTTATCTGTATATAATACATCCTAGCTCCTCTTTTCTTTCCCAATCCCCTGTTTGACTCTTACCCACTCTTCCCCTCCTTATTTATAAGCTCTGTTTCCTTTTTTTTTCTTTTTTTTTCTTCTCCATTCCTTCTCCTCCCCCTCCTTATTTCCCATTTCTTTTGAACAATTTATTTCTATTTCACAATATCTGAAATACACTTTGACCTTATTTGCCCTTTTGCTGTCTCACATCAAAGAAATAATGCAATATTTACACATGTGACTTATTTCACTTCATCTTACTCCAAAAAAAAGTAGCAATTATCAAGAAATCAATATCTATTAGTTCATTGAAAAGAACAGTTAATGCTTATATAGCTGGATTAATTTCGCATGCCTAGTTCTGGTCATCTGAGCAACACTTTAAAGAGAACAATATGTAGTATAATAATCATTTGCTCACCCTCCCAGCCAGGCCCTAAGAGCCAAACCTGTGTGCTGGTCTCCCTTTGAGCCTGTGACCAGGACTGACTCAGCCCTTGTCTGCACTGCCTGCGGAGCTGGTCCTCAGGCCTGGCCCTGGGGCCTGAAATGTGCTGAAAGTTGTTTCTATTCTTTCTTCTTTCTTTCTTTCTTTCTTTCTTTCTTTCTTTCTTTCTTTCTTTCTTCTTTCTTTTTCTTTTACTTTCTTTAGTACTTTCTTTCCTTTGTGCTTCAAAGACACCAGAATTAACACTTTTTGAATATGAGCAATAAAATGAAATAATCATTGTTAATTTCCCATCATCTTGTTTTGAAATTCTGTATCCTTTTTTTCTCTCTTTAAAATAAAAAAGAAATCAACCAATAACAAATACTGGAAGGGCTGTGGGGGAAAAGGTACACCTCTCTACTGTTGATGAGAATGTAGACTGGTACAACCACTGTGGAAATCAGTATGAAGATTCCTCAAATGAACTAGGATTAGAGGTCCCATCTGATTCAGCTATTGCCATCTTTATATCTTCCTGGAATAACTAAAGACATCATACAACTACATATGTACATCCATGTTAGCAGCACTGTTATAGCTAAATCTTGGAAGAAACCCAAATACCCATCAACCAAGGAATGGATAAACAAGATGTAGTTTTTATAAATACCGCTTATTCATACTATTTTTCTTGATTGAGGAAATTAATCATCATATTAAGAATTTTCTGGTATATAAACTTTTGTCACAAGGTTCTTGAGAATTGAAGTGAAATATCTGTGTAGACTGAAGCTATTTATGTGCAGTGTTGGAATAATTAGCAAGTTCAATTAATTCTACAAAATAGCTGGTCAGTTCTGAGAGGAGAAAAACAGGCAGTTTGACAAATTGCATGCACGTTCTACTCCAGCCTGTGGTGCTGACTCAGGGACGAAGCCAGCCTCTGCAGGGAGTGGAAAGCCCTGGGGTAGGAACAAACCTGTGCAAATGGATGCCAGCAGTGGCTTTGGTGGGAAGCCAAGAAGAGAAACTAATACCTTTTAGCCACAAACTTGAAGAAACTTGTTTGCTTGAATAAAGTCACCTTCACTGGTTCATTTGATTCATGTTAAAGGGAAACAAGGTAAAGCCAACCATGGCAGCACGCACCTGTGATTCCATGACCCTGGGAAACTGAGGCAGAAGGATAGAAAGGTCAAGCCCAGCGTATAGCAACTTAGTGAGACTTTCGTAAAACAAAATAATTCAAGATAAAGGCTAAGGCTGTAGTTCAGTGTAAAGGCTCTGGGTTTGATCTCCAGAACAGAAAAAAAAATGTGGGAGAGGCAGTTGATAATGTGCCAAATTTTGATTTTTTTGTACAAAGCATCTTCTTTTCTTTTACATGAAGATGACAAGCTGCCTCGTGCATCCCTTCTTCTGGCCCCTATCCTACAGGAAGACTTCTGAGCAATGGCAAGCAGGCCCCATGCACAGAGGAAGCACAGCAGGTTGGTGACCCCATAAGATCAAGAGACTGCTTATTGAGGACCTGTGTAGACAAATGAATTCCTTAAGAATAATGAGAATTAGGCTTTTCATTCCAAGGGGAGTCCACACAGGAAAAGGAAGAGCAGAAATGACCTCTCAGTGTGGGATTCGAATTCAAGTTATCATAATTGGTGTCAAGAAAAAGACACAGAAATACAAAGAGATGTTCATTTACAATTTATGATCCATGTACGTGGGCAGATACATGTGTACTTTAGGAATGGGTATGTACTTGTATAAAGTCCCTTGTGACAATCGAGAGGGCCTAGGGGCTGTAACACCTCAAGAGCATTAAGGAGCACCCAGCACATGGGTTTTGACTTTTAAAGGCCACTGCTCCACTAAAACACAATGGGCACTTAGGACCCCTCTACTTCAGGGAGGCCATGACAAGTACAAAACATATATACTTGTTCCACCAAAGTTGAGAAACTACTACTGGCCGAACGTGCAACAATCAAACATTTGCGAATGATAGCTGTGATAGATTTTCATAAATCAAATAAAATGTGCCTAAATTCATCTCAGTATCAATACATACATACATACATACATACATACATACATACACTTATACACACATCTTTACTAACTGTAGAATGTTAAATAATAAGCAATGAAATTTTTAAAAAGTGTCATTTGGCTAACTGAAGTGCCACAGGCCAATAATCTCAGCCCCCTAAAAAGCTGAGGCAGGAGGATTGTAATTCCAAGCCAAGCCTGGGCAATTTAGTGACTTCAAGAGAACCTGTCTCAAAATAAAAAGGCTAGGGATGTAGATCGGGGCAAAGACCCTGTGTTCAATCTCCAGTAGCGCAAACAAATAAAATCACCATTTCATAACCATTGTATTAGGCAAAAGATATCAAAAGATGTTAAAACTGGTAAATAAAAATGAGATTATTAGATTTTTATAGTCTCAAAGTGTGAAAGAAAAGAAAAATAAGTTTAAAGTAAAGAAACCTTGCAAATATCATCTTAACTAAGACATCAACAATGTAGTAAATAGAAAAGCAACTGCTATTACATCAGACAAGGTCAAAAAATAACATCACTTCTGCGAAATTCTGGCCCACAATTCTGGGTCTTATCATTAGAAAGTATCACAGAAATCCAATTTGGCCTAATAGTTGTAATTTCCCATGGTCATGGAAAGTTAGAGAAAACTAAAAAAAAATTCCGAGGTGAAGATTTAGCAATGACAACTTGCACTGCTGTAAACATGAAGGAACATACATAGCTGTATCATGATACTTTTAATTCTTGTAGTAAGATATCAAGAAGGGGACATGGGTATAAAGCACAATCCTAGATTATGTCTGTTACTGTAAAGTCTCACCTATATATGTGTGTCATTCATACTATTTAATTTTCCTATAAATTTCCAGTTGTTTCAAAATTAAAATTATAAAAAGAGGAAGTACATAGGAAAGTATAATGAGGTAGGACTCAGAAAATAGAAAATCACACTGTCATGATAAAAGAGAGAGAGAGAGAGAGAGAGAGAGAGAGAGAGAGAGAGAGAGAGAGAGAGAGA